>NC_140963.1:96040261-96072761 GCF_056783735.1 Eptatretus burgeri
AAATGTCAATTATATCTTGAACACTTATTTGTTGTGAGTTTGTAATGGAGATTAGGGTTCTTCAGACCAAATCAACAATATGTCGTAAATGATGTTAACGTTTTATATTTTATTGATTAGAGTATGGAGTGGATGTATAAGTTACACATTCTGGGAACAAAAAGTTGAAAAAGAGAAGAGAAAAGCTATAAGGGGGGAGGAGGGTCGTTGTGGAGGAGGGGAAAGGGAGATGGAAATGAAAAGAAGGCTTAAAAGGGAGAGATGTTTGATGTGTGCGAAAAAGGAAGGAGATAAATCTTTTTGCCAATTTGTGTATACGTCATTTAGTTCCATAATGCATATAGCTGTTTACCTTTGCAGTTAAACACATGTATTGTTGCACGTATATGTTACCCAGCTCCTTATCCACAAACGCTATAAATTAAATATTTTTTGGGGGTTTTGAGTGAGATAAATAAATAATTATAGAAACCTAAGTCGCTGCAGCGATGTCTGCAGCGGTGACAGATTTACGAAAGGAACCGTGAAATAAACCACCTTGCCTCAGTCCAGAAAGCTTTCAGAGTGTTTGGAGAGCAGAGGATTTGGACCCCATAAAGTACATGATAGGAATCGACGTTTTGATAGATTTAGCTCATCTAGCAGACGAAAAAACAAACCCTTGCCAGTTGAAGGCCATTCCACTACAATGCTATCGTTGTTTGATCATTGCTGGCACACAGAGTAAGGGTAACCCACCGAGCGGCCATTTTGGCCTTACATATTCACTGCAAAGGATGCATCTGATGCATATTGCTTCTTGGAATGGCAAAGGATATTGTGCTTGGCGCAGTCACAACGCAAATTGCTTTGGTGGCCGACGGCAACTTGGGATCCGCTTTGGTATTCTGTGAGCACACCACACATGGTGCTAGCAATTCCAGAACCATTTGGTGCCTGTATAGCTGGAAGTGATTAGAGAAGCCCATGGGAGAATTGGTCTTCTGCACAAGAAAATCGTGACGCGTTGGATCTTTTACAGCTGGGCAGGGTTTCTTTTACAACTACTATGTACGCATTGTTGTATGATGTTTTGATTGCAAAGTGTAGTTAACTTTTCTGAAGTTGGAAAGTGAGATGTGCTAATTGCTGTTTGGAATGTTATTGATGGAGTTGGGTTCAGCTTTGTAACTTTGTTCCACTACCCTCGATGGTGTGGAACTGATTCCCATGGCTGCCTCTCGGAAATTTCCGCACCATATAACGTAGTGGCGACCTGTCCAGAATAGTTTGCTCACTACAGAATCGTTCATGACTTATGGTGAGCACCCCATTAATTTGACAAAAAGCAGACAACAATCCACCAGCACCCCAACCGACACCACTATCACCGCTATACCGCCATGTGCTCAGCTGTTAGAATGCTTTCAGGTTTCCTAAAAATGTCGACTCAATCAGTATATACTGATGTGATGACATACTGTTAAAGACAGTGCATTGGTGTTGCAATTTATTGCAATCGATTGGTAGGTCATGGGTTCAAATCCATCCTCAAGCATCATTGTTAGGGATTTTGATTCCACGTTTCTTGAATCAAACTTTTCGAGTTTCATTTCATAACAATTCCTTTCCAAAACTTATCTCAGGCAATTTACCATGCTTCTACTGGATTGGTGGTAAAAACGCAGCTGGCTGTAGATCACTGAATGAATGTCTGGGAGTGTCCTTTCCTACAAGGTCTTGTCGACATGAGATACCGGTGCACACCTTGTGGTTCACCGTTACTGCCTTTGGGACAACTTGAGATGGGCACGAAAACATTCCAATAAATCAATATATACATAAACAAATGCTGCAATCAAAAGTAATGGGACTGCATGAAAATGTTCCCTTATTTATTCACAAATGTGTGTTTGATTTGTTTTGTTAACATAGGGGTATTGATTTGACTTTAGGAAACGAGCATAACTCAGGCCTTGTTGTAAACACACATTTTGTGAGATATTGGTCTAATATTGCACCTTTACATGTTTAAATGTTCTTCCAGCCTTTTCTGCCAATAGTTGTTGGTGTAATACTTCGAGGGTAGGCTGGCAGGATGGCCTGGAGGTACGCACACCCAACACTAAGCTGTCTAGCCTGGGTTTTAATATCGGCCCAACAATAAACTGACGTCCCAGTGTTTCACAGGCAGGGTGATTCTTCAATATGTTTGCCGTCCCTCGGATTAACGTTAAACCGGAGTCCTGTCTGCAGGCATTAGTTCGTGGACGTTGAAGTTCCCATCGTGTTGTTCATGAAGAGTGGGCGAGCTATCGCCGGCACCGTGACCAAATTCCAAATTCCTGCCCCAACCATAGTCGAATGTCAGGCCTGACCAGCCAGTTCATGAAAGACTTGGGTCAACCTTCCCCCAGCCAACCCCACAAGAATGTCACCAATTGTGGCCGTTAAGGAATATGACGTAATACTTGGAGCGTCTGATTCTGGGAGGTTGGCGGTTCAAATCCACCCTGGCCTAGTCATACCAAAAACTTAAAAAATTGTACATGCTGATGCATAGATCATGCTTCCTTGATCCTCAGCATTTAAAAAAGTATAGATCACGAATAAATAACCATGGGTTGGCACTTGGCAACCATTTTGCAGGCTTGAGGGGCCTAATGGCCTCTTCCGATGTCCAAAACAAATCAGCAGTGACTCTTCCATTGGGAGTATACCTCGCTTGCACCCCATGCGGGGCCGGGTTATTCTTTTGGAGGTAGGAGGGAGTAGGGCATTCACCTTTAGGGCACTCACCTTTGGGATGTAATTAAATTTGTCTATCGCAATTACATTGCATTACAGGTAAGTCATGAAACTATAACTTGCAATATAGATGGATACATAATGTCAAGCTGTACTCTATAACTCCAACAAACGAATCGATTAAATGAATATAAAAATGTTTTCACTTACCATGGAAAATTATGATCCTGTTTGCGAAGAAGGACCCTTTCGTAAGAGACACTTGTGAGAATTCGAAGCTGTAAATTCACGTGTTACAGGTGTCGCAGTCGTTTGTTTTCCATGCTGATGAGGAACAATGTAGTGAGTTCATTGTATCGCATTGAAGTAGGCATTTTGTCCCTGATGAGAGCAAGCTTACTGAAAGAACTCTCCCCATTGCAGTATATAACCATCATACACAGGTACATACGAAATGCCATCAATACAGTTGCGAAGGTGTCTACAAGTCCTTCCTTGTAAAGAAGCTGAGCTTGGTTTATTGGAGAAATGCACTCTCTCTGCTTGGCAAACCCCATTTATCACCATCTCACCAGATAAATGCTTAAGACTTAAGGCCCAGTCACACCTTGACGTTTTAGCCAGCAATGGCAACGTATTAAAATGTATGTAAAACACTGGCTTACGTTGAACTTTTGATGGTTTTTTTTAAAGATTCGGACGTATTCATAACGACTTGGTCTTATGAATAACGTATTAGTAACGGACACAGAACGTTTCGTTGTGTTATAGATAACTTATACCAGCATATGCCGATCTCTGAAAAAATGCGTCGAAAACGCTGGCGCACGTCGAATACGGTATGGGTAAGTTTGGTATGCGTGAATAGAACGCTAAAGTACGCTATCATACGTCGTATGCCTGGTGTTGGCTTAATGGTTAGGGTGGTGGGCTTAGGATCCGAGTATCCTGAGTTCAAATCCCACTCGGCTGTTGAATTAATACCAGGTGGGGTTGACTCTGCCTGTCATCCTTCCGAGGTCAGCAAAATGAGTGCCAGCATGCTGGTATCCTGTGTCGGAGTGGCGACCTGTCAAGGATTGTACCCAATAGCCAAGGAGACTGCTTCGGCAGCACCAACGCTCTGCACAGAGTATGGTCCCAGTGGATGGATGGATACGTCGTATTAAATGGAGTACATCTTGTAATTTTAAACATGTTGAAAATTTTACGACGTACTTGCCGTATGACACACGCTCCACATGCGATGGGAATAAGTTGTACGCACGATATGCGATCGTTGACACACAGACACACGTTACTTGAAAGGTACTCATAAGTCGAAACACTCAAGGTAATGGTTAGCGTCAGTGTTCCAGACTCCCGGTTTTTTTTTTCCTTCGTTATGACGGTGTTCAGTGTACAGTGCGGTTATGATTTAAATCGTTGAACGGCAGCCTATTAATTATATTATAACTGCACTAGAAATCGAAGTGTCAACATCACCGTCATACCGAAGGAAGAAAAAAAATAAAAAAAAATAAAACCAGGGAGTCTGGAACACTGACGCTAACCATTACCTTGATGTGTTTCGACTTACGAGTACCTTACAAGTAACGTGTGTCGACGTGTGTCAACGATTGCGTAACGTGCCTACAACACGTTACTCATAGGTTAGAAATAAGTTTCGGGTACGCTAAACATTACCTTGACGCGTTTCGACTTATGAGCAACTTACAAGTAACGTGTGTTGACGTGTGTCAACGATCGCATAACGTGCCTACAACTTATGGCCAGCGTTATGCAGAACGTGTGAGTTATTCGCTGGGATAAGTCTTAAAATTTCAAGCATGGGAAATTTGAGGACAACCGAAAAATAAAACGTTTAAAGCCAGCGTACAACGACGTATGGCAGTGTTTTTCAGCGTGCTCTCAATGTTATCAAAACTTGCCCATAACGTATTCGACGTGTACCAGCGTTTTAGACAAATTTTCCAAAAATCGGCATAAGCTGGCTAAAACGTCAAGGTGTGACTGGGCCTTTAGATCTGTGCACCAGTTTTCCAGCTTCGTGTCTGACCTGCTCCTGGTAAGGGTACAGGAATCCACAGCAACCTTGAAGTTGTTGTGGACTGCTTCATACATAGAGCATTTGACTGCCATATATGTTATAAGCTTGTCTATTATGATCAAGAACGTCTCACAGTGGAACCGTTCTCTGAGCGAGAAGACTGCGTCTCATGAGGACTCATTGTAGCTGCAGTGCATTGTCTGCACTTCTAAGCAACACCACTCCTGGGTAGCTTTGTATTCTGACTTGTCACAGTTATTTTGATTCCTTCACAAAGTCCTCAAAGTGGTCACATAACGATACTATAAGTTATTTTAAAGAAGACATAAGATCGACAGCTCTTTTCAGACAGACAGTATACCTGAAGGTTGCAATGCCTTGCTCATATTGCTAAAATTTACGACAAATGTAGAATTGTTGTATTCCACAGATGATGAAGGAATGTTGTATCATGATGATCCATTGTGGGAACCAAGTTCTTATCTTCATGTCTTGCTTTATGCTTCTACTCTGCATCTCTTGAAATATCTCTCAAAGCTGCTCGTATGATCTGGCAGTCACAGTGAGTGCTTTTGTTGCATCTGCTTGTGTTGACCAGCAGATCTCAGACAAAGACTTGACTGTTAATCCATCACCATGTTCTCTCAGACACGAACCCAACACTTTCCATCAGAGTTGAATCTGAGAAATATATATATATATATATATATATATATATATATATATATATATATATATATATATATATATATATATATATATATATATATATATGTAGATATATATATATATATATATATATATATATATATATATATATATATATATATATATATCTACATATATATATATATATATATATATATATATATATATATATGTAGATATATATATATATATATATATATATATATATATATATATGTATATATATATATATATATATGTATATATATATATATATATATATATATATATGTATATATATATATATATATGTATATATATATATATATATATATATGTATATATATATATATATATATGTATATATATATATATATATATATATATATATATATATATATATATATATATATATATATATATATATATATATATATATATATATATATATATATATGTCTTGGATAAACCCCAAAAAAGTTACAATCTCTGTGTGGGGAGAATCAGCGGCAGTGCTGACAAGGTTCAGCGATTCACAAGAATAGAGCACATACAGTGCAAGAGGGTTAACTGTTTTGAGTCGAGCCTGCTTGCCAGAATACTGTCCCCACACATTGCTGGCATTGTCATATGACTGCCCCTGGCAACCTGAGAAGTTGATCGACTGCTTTTCAAGGAACCGAAGTGGAGCATGAGCTGATGTCAATGTCTCGTGACCGTCAGGTTGCAGAAATGTAAGGAATCACTCAACTGGATCCCCATCTATGATATATCTCACAATGATTGTTAGTTGAGTGACATGGATGAGATCAGCGCTGGTCTAGTCAACACAAATAGACAGAGAAATATGTTGCTATTTCAATTTTGTTATTGATTATAGGTCCCTGATGTTTTTTTTCTGACATTCTTATCATTTCCTGGTAGAGTATCGAAGAAAGATATGATTTCTTCTCTTTGCCTTTCTGACCAAATTCACAAGCATGGTTGGCAATGAATGGGTCTTACTCACAAATAAGTTCCAGCAAACCGAAAAAGATTGCTGTTATATTTTGAACCAATAATCTTGTCATCTCCTCTGAATGACAATCCCCTCTGAGAAGGAAACTTGACCACTGCGGCGATGTGGCAAGGAACATCGACCAGATATTTTTCCTTTTGTTCAGCTTGTTCTTTCAACTGCAGATCGACATGATGAGATGACCCCTTGCAATGTAATATGTATCTAATCATACAGTCTCCCTGCCCTTCACTCTCTCTGTGGTGCCTCATTTTCTCATCAACTTTTCTCCAGTCACAGAAACCTTCAAAACAGGAAAACATGTCAGTGCGTGAGGACATCAAAGTGCAATAAAAACAATGTACATTACCGTTTGATGGGATAAACAGCAGCCAACTTAGTTTACAACTTCATCCATTTTGTTGAAAGGTATAAAACATATTTGTTTTGAAAAAATAGACAGTGCCACTTGAGCTTTGATTGGGTTTCTGTGTAATTGAATTGTTTTGATGCAGAGTACTTCCCAGTGTCTGTTTTATTCCGGCACATCGCAGGACCTAAGTTTGACTGGCAGTCAATGCAAGATTTCTCCAGGAGAAACCATTCCCCTGGATCTTGTCGATCGAGCCTTAGCATTCTCCTTGCACAGAGCATTCAAGACTGATTCACTATTCGCAGATATACCAGAAAGCTTGGCCTCAGAACTATATTTCCCTCCATCCTCTTCGTCAGTTTCAGGATCAGGATCAGGTGACATATGTTGTGCCGAGTCTGCTGACTTGCTCGGTTGGGTCTCAAAAAAAGCACTCTTGGAGTTTTTGCAAGATATTTCATCATCTGGCTTGATTTCTCCTTGCTCTTCAGATGTTTCTAGGTGGTGGATTGGAGCACTACTTGTGGCATTTCTATATTGAAACAACTTTGTCATGAACAAAAATGATAAAAATAGAAGGGCATCTTCGACGTCGTGACGCCGCCAGATATACCTCCACCTGCATTATTATATCATTTTATATACTTGTCCCAAGTTATATTTAAATCTTTGAACCCAGATTCAAAAAATTAAATAATTCTGGCTGCCAGACCATGCGTCCGATCAGGGTGACTTTTAAAACATATCTTCCCCATCACTACTCGATCATAATTGTGACGTTTCACATCGATCAATGAAGCAGTTCAAGAGAGAGAATTTTAAAAATATTTTCGTTCAATCCAATATGGCTATCTGACCATGTGATCTATCAGTTATTCTTGAACATCCTGGTATCCTCAATGTTTGGGGAACAGGTGGGTGACGTTTCCCCTCGATCTTTAAAGGCGTTCTGGAGAAGGATATTTTTAAAGGTTTATTCTTCAAAAATCAAAGATGCCAAATCATGTGACCTATGACGTCATCAGTGGAAAACTTTTTGTTCCTCATGGATAGGCGATTATAACTGTAAGGTTTCACCTCGATCTGTTCAGCCGTTTCAGAGAAGAAGATTTTTGAAGGCTTTTATGGTAAAAATATATGGCTGCCAAACCACGTGAACAATGGCATCATCAATTTTTTCCTTCATACAATTTAGCCCTGGACGACCCCCAAAGTTTTTCATAATGATCGGATGTAGTGTTCTATTTATGCAATTATGACATAACAAAGGCACCTACGACATCATAAAAAAATCACTTGCTTCCCATGGGGAGTAATTGACATGTGCCAAGTTTTACTTTTTTCCATGGAGCAGTTTCGGAGATACAGAGGTCCAAAGTTTTTCCTTTTTTCCAATATGGCTGCCACACCACATGACCTGAGATCTCATAATTATCACGAAAACATTCAACATAGTAATAGCATCTATGGTGAAAATTTTGTCTCAATCCAACAAGTGGTTTTACCACTATCTCTCAATTGGGAATTCAAATTAAAAAAATACTCGTATCCGGATCCAGATAATCACAAAAACCAAATCATTTTGTCCTTGTCACACACTCAACCTGTCCACCAAGTTTCGTCCGAATCTGTCAATAACTTTTTGAGATACAGTATCATGCAATATTGTTTTTGGCCCCATCTCTCAATGGTGAAGAATCACTTGAAAAATTCTTAGATCTGAATCCAGATTCGGATCTTCACCAAAATCGAATGAATTAGTCCTTGTCACATACACTCAACAGTGCCAACCAATTTTAATCAAAATCCGTATATAACTTTAGGAGATATCATGCAATATCGTTTTAGCCTCATCTCTCAATCGTGAAGAATCACTTAAAAATTAAATAATTGCCGTATCTGGATCTGGATTCAGATATACACCAAAATTGAACAGATTCGTCCTTGTCACATACTTAACCTGTCCACAATTTTTTTGTGGAATCCATCCATCACCTTTGGAGATATTGTGCTATCTGTCGTTTTTGGCTCCATCTGTCAATGGTGAAGAATCACTTGAAAAATTATTGGATCCGATCCAGATTCGGATCGTCACCAAAATTAAACTTTGCTGTCCTTGGCCGGTCACTTACACACTTACACACACACACACACACACACACCCATTGCTTGATAACTGTGGCTAAAAATCGTGTGATAAACTGACAATCAGACAACAGACAGACACACAGACACGCGCTGCAGACCAACATAATTGGTGAAAAAATTTTTTCGCCAAGTAACAAACAGACAGACAGAGATGAAAACATAACCTACATCCACCTGCGTGGTGGAGGTAAATATGTGGAACAAACTTGTGGTTTTAGGAGAGTAGCACTGACGACAATCTTAAAATACCATTGCAAATGTGATGCTGAATCTGTAAAAGTTAACTGACATCACCTTGTGAATAAATTTTCTGGTTTCTTTCAAGTAGTTGAGATCAGAACTGGAAGTCATTTTGACGACATAAATGGCAAGACCCTGTGATGTCACATCGTACATACATTGCCAATAGCCTTGAGTTGTAAATTATGATTCTCCAGGCTGAGTTGTTGGGTTGTTTAGACTTCAGGGTGTCCACTTTATGACAGTGAGTGTCTTGAGAATTATGAACTTCCTCGTACAAAATAACTTTATTTCTCCACAACAAGTACGTGCAACGTTTTTGGAGTGCTCTGCCTTCAATCAGCTATTGAATCAATTGAATCGGAGTGAAGAAACATTTTAAACTGAGTTTTTAATGTAATATTTCAGGGAATTTTCTATGCATGTTGTGCATGAAACTTTTTACATTGATGTCGATTTTTTTTTTCCAACGCAATGCAGAGGCTCATGGAGGAGCTAGAATATGTCACGGATCAGGATGGAACAGCAGAAAGAGAGGGGTGGATGGGGTAAATATATTAAGAGCAGGGTGAGGGATAAGATGGAGGGAGACTTGGAGAAATAGAGGATGTGGGGAAGAATTAAGGCGAGGAGAGGACTGCAGTGGGTGAACAAAATGGATACAGCTGAAAATTATCAGAAAGGAAAAACTGTAAAGTTGGAAAGAGGTGGGCGTGGGGAGGGCTCATGGGGGTAGAAAATATTATGGCTGTGAATTGGGGATGATCTGAGATGGTGTTGATCCCTCGACGAAAGAATGAGATTGAAGAGGCTCGGGAAGATGGTTCCACGGATGTGGAAAAAGAGGAACGAATGAGTGGAGGTGAGCAGTCAGTCCGGATTTTGGGAGTTTCACTAGAAGGGGGTTACTGGCATACAATGTATGCCCTGAAGGAATTTAGATGTGGGTTGGGGGGGGGTGGCGTAGAAAGCATGGAAAGGGCACAAAATTTCTGGAACCGTTTTCTATTTCTGCACAGTTACCTGTGTGCAAATGTCAAATACTTTTATTTTCCGTTGACTCCTAAAGCGTGAAAGTTACAATTGAATTAAACAAATCTCATGATGCATTAGTTGTGTTTCAGTGCAAGTAGTTTCTAGAAGATTATATTGGAACTGCTTGAGTACTTTTAAAACCGCTCGCTCTCTTTCCCTAATCATTTCCCATTAGGCATTAACAATCCATTTAGTATGCACTCCTTCAGCTCTCCCTAAAGAAAACACTGAAACCGGAGTGCTTGGAGACGCCTCCTTTGTGCTCCTGGCAATCAGGCAAGGCAGACACACAAACAACGCACATTAAACGAGATTTGCTGTCCATCTCACATCTGGTGGAGGGAAACTCTGTTAAGGAAATTTCTACAAAGCAGTCCCAGAATACTTGTGTGCCATTTCATATGGTTAATACACCTCATGCGTGCTATTTCTCAGAATTATCTTGTTGGCATTTATTGTTAAAGGCCATATATTTTTAAAGTACAAAAGGTTGGGGGGGGGGGTGGCTAGGGGGAAGGTGGAGTGTTACATACATGGAATATGCAAGAGGAAGAGAGATTTTTTTGTCTGGCCTCTCTCTGAGTTGTTGGACGATGAAGTGAAGTTAGCTGTTTTCAGCCAGCCTCGGGCCCTTGTGGTCACGTGGTGAAGTTCTTGCCATCCTCCCTCAAGGCGATGTATGGGGCAGGTCTTGCACAAGATGATCTGCAGTCTGGGGAAGGCCACATGGTGCTAAACTGTGTCATATGCTGAAGACAAGTCAAAGAAGACAGCCCCACATTTCTGGTTTGAGTCAAAGGCAGTCTCAATAATATCAGTTGCAGCGAGAATCTGATCTTCAGTGCTATGATTCTTCCTGAAGCCTGCTGGTTCATGCGGGAGTACTACTTCAACAAGTGGTTCTATCCTGTGAAGAATGAGCCTCTCAAAGACCCTAAATGGTTGCCCTGGAAAGCCTGAAATGGGGGGTGGGGAGGGAGAGATATTCATGATTAGTCAACCTATAATTTACAACCAGAGGTTCTTTGAGTAGTTCAAAGAGATGAAAATCATACAAGGTGATGACTTGGAACATCCCAGACCATCTCTAAGAAAGTAGTAGTGGTCACATTTGGCATCTAAGAGTGAGCATTATCAACTCATTGTATACTAAGGTACACTTATAGTTTAAAAACAAAAACATTATGGTCCCATAACACCATTGCCAGAAGGTGTCAGACTGATGGCTGAACCTTGAATACTTTTGGTGGTGGATATCAAGAATAGATACACACAATGCTGGCTTTAAATTATAGACCCAGAATTCATGAGGTCAAAATCTTCAATGGATACACACAAGTTCCCTTTTATCAAATGTATGGTCCTTCAAGCCTGCTGTTGGCTTAGTGGTTAGGGTGGTGGCTTTGGGTTCTTAGTCAAGCCTGCTGTTGGCTTAGTGGTTAGGGTGGTGGGCTTGGGATCTTTGGATCCTGAGTTCAAGTGCTGTCAGCTGCTGAAGTAACACAAGGTGGGGTTTATTCAGCCTGTCATCATTCTGAGGTTGGTAAAATGAGTAACAGTGAATTGGTAATAGGGACATTTCATCAGTGGTGCCCCATACTTGGGAGCCGTGTTGGTGTGATCCACTGTTGATCATAGCCAGTTGAAAGCATGAAAAATCATGCCACCACACAAAGTGGAAGTATAAGAAAAAAACAAAAAGTTTCTTTGGTCCCCACATTGCACGAACCTTCATTAATTTAAATGAGAATTGATTATTATTTCCACACTTACTGAAACTGACATCAATTTTTTCTGAACTCTCACGTATCGTAATCTGGTGATTCACCGAAATGAACTCTTCAACGCATGTAATGTTTGTTTGAGTGACAAAAGTTGCTTGAGTGTAAGGTGCTTAATATTATTACCAATTCACAGCATTTAAATAAACTCCCTGAACCATTTCAACACACAAAAGAAAAACTTGCATCATAAAATTGTACATATAGTGTCCTGTGAATTTCAGCTGGATTGATCCATTCTCCATGAGAAACCTAATGAGGTACCTCTTTCCACGTTACACGCAACCATTTTGGCCACCATCTTGATATTAGCGAGAATAATTTGACGTCTGCGGATGCCATTTCCAGGGCTGGCAGGATAGCTCGAGGAGTCCTTGTATTTTTACTTTGTTGTGAGGGTTGGCCATTTTTATGATTTCTTCCAAGAAGAGAAGCGCAAAGAACTACCAGGAACCATGTAGAAGCATTATTTCATTGCATATAGACATCCACTCTGTGCTTCATCTATATTTAAATGCATCTATATCTATCTATCTATCTATCTCTCTCTCTCTCTCTCTCTCTCTCTCTCTCTCTCTCTCTCTCTCTCTCTCTCTCTCTCTCTCACTCTCTCTCTCTCACTCTCTCTCTCTCTCACTCTCACACACACACACACAATCTCTCTCTCACACACATTATCTTTCTCTCTCACTCTCTGACTTTGTTCCTGATGCGTGGCCACATCTCTGAAGTTACAAACTCCAAATTTGGCGTACAAATACAACTGTGTGTGTGTGTGTGTGTGTGTGTGTGTGTGTGTGTGTGTGTGTGTGTGTGTGTGTGTGTGCGCGCGTGCGCGTGTGGGGGGGGGGTAACAAAGGCTCTTTGTAAATGTGTACAGTGTAGCGTCACCTGGTGGTGGTAGCAGAGGGTATTACAATTTCCTTTTTTAATTGGGCAACGATGAGTTTAAAGCACTCCTCACACAGGTAAATTTGTCCTCCTTCCCTACTCTTCCACCCACCAAAAAAAGAAGGCCTGTCAAAGCCTGTCATTGGGTGTGAGACATTTCTAACAGGAAGGCACATCGAGATGAGCGGAGGTGGCAAATGGAGGCATAAAACTGTACGTGTGCTAAGGGTGGACAAGGAGACCTTTGTGCCAGGAATCTGTGAGGGGGTAGAGTATCACCTGCAGTCTACTGATTCTCATCCTTCGTGCATTGTGTTCCACCAAGCCTGTCCCTCAGTGCATTGCAGTTAGAGCGGAGGGTGGAGGGCTTTTGAC
Source organism: Eptatretus burgeri (assembly GCF_056783735.1). Taxonomy (NCBI): domain Eukaryota; kingdom Metazoa; phylum Chordata; class Myxini; order Myxiniformes; family Myxinidae; genus Eptatretus; species Eptatretus burgeri. Next base: position 96,053,566 of record NC_140963.1, read on the forward strand.
AGACTAGTCTGAAGTGAAGGCCCGCTGGGCCAGTTACTTTGAGCAGCTGTACCAGACTGACCCACGAGCTGTCGAGTTGGACATCAGGGATGTTACTATCCCTATTGTTGACCCTCCAATCAACAGTGATCCACCTTAGTTTGGGAAACACAGGCTGTGGTGAACTGGTTGAAATGGGGCAAAGCTCCTGGGATCTGTGGCATCCATGCTGAACTTCTCAAGGCTGGTGCGAATGCTATACTTGTGACATTTCATGCATTTCTGTGCTCTGCTTGGAACACAGGCATCATCCCAACTGACTGGAAGGGGAGCCTTGTTGTCCCTCTCTGGAAATGGGAGGGTGATCACCAGGAATGCAACAACTACCGCAGGGTGACGCTGCTCTCAGTGCTGGGCAAGGTCTTTGCTCGGATAATTCTTAATAGTGTTCACCACCATCTGCTTGGGCACCAGCGCCAAGACCAGTCAGGCTTTACACCAAAGAGGTCAACGATTGTCCATATCCTTCACCTACAAGTCCTCACCCAATGTAGACGAGAGTTTTGGCAGGGGATGCTTTCAGCCTATATTGATCTCGGCAAAGTATTTCATTTGGAGACACGGAAGGCCCTCTGGAGGATTCTTGGTCTTCATGGGGTGCCACCAAAACTGACCAATCTGATGAATGAACTATACTCTAGAACTGAGAGTGCTGTGAGATGTAGTGATTCCATCTCTGACTTATTTCCAGTTGTTGCTGGAGTTTGTCAGGGGGATGTTTACTGGCCCCCATACGTTTTAGCACTTGTATGGACTGGATTCTGGGGAGGATGTCAGAGAGATCAAGCTGCGGTGCAACGTTTAGGAATGTGAAGATATCTCAACGTGATTTTGCAGATGATGCAGTCATCTTTGCAGTGACCCTGGATATCCTTTTGGGGCCCTCGACGTGCTGAATGAGGAGGTGGAGCTGCTGGGATTACAGGTTTCCTGGGTCAAAACAAAGATCCAGGCTTTCAATGACATCTTGGATACTGATATCTCATCTGTACCTATTTGTGGTGAGGATGTTGAGGTCGTGGAGAGATTCACTTACCTTAGCAATGATATTCCTGTCTCCACTAGCTATGAGCCAGAGGCCAATAGACATCTGGGTCGGGCCTGCAGAGTCATGGATTTAGTGGATCATGAGGTGTGGTGCTGTTGGAACCTGTGCAAGAGGATGAAAGTCCAAGTCTTCAGGTCCTTGGTGCTTCCAGTCTTTCTCTACAGATGTGAGACTTGGACTCTGACCACGGATCTGAAATGGAGACTTAACACCTTTGGTACCAAGTCTCTTCAGAGAATCCTTGGCTATTGCTGGTCGGACTTTGTGTCCAATGAACGGATGCTGAGAGACACTCAAATGATATTTGTTGCCTGTCTAGTCCGTCAGCGTCAGCTGCAGATATATGGAGATGTGGCTCGTTTTTCTGAGGCTGATCCTGCTCACCAAATTCTTTCAGTAAGGGAGTCTCGTGAGTGGAGGCGGCCAATGGGCCGACCACGTGAGTAGGCTGAATATACTGATTCTGGCTCACTTTTCCCCATGTAAATGAATGGGGGATTTTCAGTGATTCATTTTTTTCCCCTAAAAAGTAAACCCCCTTTTTATTCCAAGGTATCTTTATTTGTCTCCCCTTTTACCCTAGGGACACTTTTTTTTCAAATAACCAATACAATAAGATAAAGATTTGTTCAAGTAGTAAAGTAGTAATGTGATTTGTTAAAGGTGATTCTAAAGAATTATCTGAAACATGTAAGCCAAGGGACACTCTTTTTTACTAAAAGAGTGTCTAAGACTCTTTTAGAGACTAAAGATTTGTTCATTCTCAAATTCCTTCAATAGTTTAATTTTCTTTGCACAATAATCCCCATCTAAAATATTTAAAAACAAAACATTTGAATCTTTATATTTTTTAAGATACCCCTTTTGTGCCATTATGAAATGATAAACTTCTCTTAATGCTCTTGTTTGACCACCTCCTGAGCCACAGGTTATTTTTTGTTAAGCCACGCCCACTTTTCATAAACCCCGCCCACGTTTTCCGAAGCCTGCCCACTTCCCAGAGGATTTTTATAAACCACGCCCACTTTCCCTAAGAGCCGCCCACTCTTCCCGAAGCCCCGGCCACTTTTAATGAGGTATTTCCATAAGCCACGCCCACTTTTCCTAAGCTCCGCCCACTTTTGCTAAGCCCCGCCTACTCTTACATCATTTCCAGTTCATCTCTGACTCACAAATAAATCAGTATAAAATTCTAGAATGTTATAGTTTTGAAAAATTTCCTGACAAAGGCTTGCCTGGGCTTGCCCAGGGAATTTCCAAAGGAAACCACACCCACCAGTCTTTCCCTATAAAAGCCTCAAGCCCAGGCTCCATTTTAAACATTTTTTTTGCTGGCAATGGTGTGCTATGTGCTTGCCTGGAGATCGACGACTTGTATGGAACTAAACCTTCAAGTTGATGAACTGGATTCAAACCTCTTATCTGTTGAGGTAAGATTTTATTTTCCTATTTTCAAAGTTTGAATGAAGCATACTCATTTAATTATTAAATCACTTAATTAATACATTATTATTTTCTCTCACAGGAAATTGTATCTGAAATACGAAATGAAAATACTGCTTTTGCTACAACTTGGGGCGAAATTGTTGGCTTGGTTGAAGACCTTATGAGCGACCAAGACGCACAGAACGAGTTCGTCCTTGATGACCCAACCAAAGAGTTATACCTTGGAGACCAGCAAAATCCTGAAAAAGAGTTTTGCAACAATAGTACTCATTGTGAGTTATCAAGACAATACCCCTGAACAAGTTATACCTTGATGAGCCAGAATACAAGTTTTACCTTGGAGACTCACAAATTTCAGACATTTTGAAAAATGGAGTTTTCCTTGATGATCCACAGTTATACTATGTGAGATCTATCACTGAAACCCATAAAAATTGGAAAAATGGAGATTTCCTTGATGATCCACAGTTATACTATGTGAGATCTATCACTGAAACCCATAAAAATTGGAAAAGTGGAGATTTCCTTGATGATCCACAGTTATACTATGTGAGATCTATCACTGAAACCCATAAAAATTGGAAAAATGGAGTTTTCCTTGATGATCCAGTTATACTATGTGAGATGTATCACCGAAACCCACAATATTTCTGGAAATTGTGATTCTCCCTTGGAGTCTTGGATAGATGGTTATATTTTTGGAGACTTGAAATGTGGGTTCTGGCTTGATAACTCACAATGTGATATGTATCTTGGAAACTCAACAGGAATGTGGTTATACCTTGGAGACTTGGAAAGTTGGGTTTATTTTAGAGACTTGAAATGCTACCACTCTTTGGGATCTAAACCTATCAAGAAAGTTCTTACTCCCCCTTTCTACGTCATCAAACCTGAAAGCCTTAAAAGAGAGAATTGGAAGAAGAGAAAAAAACATAAAAAAATATATATTGTTAGTTCTGGGAAGAAAGTGCAGACTTAATCCCCCTTTCTACATCATCAAACCTGAAAGCCTGAAAAGACAGAATTGGAAGAAGAGAAAAAAAACGAAAAAATATATATAGGTGGAAATCTCATTTTGAAAAAGACATTGTGTTGGGCGAGGGTTGGGGGGTTGGCGTTGAGATTTTGAATGTGAGGGTTGGGGTTAAGATTTTGAATGTGAGGGTTGGGACACACACACACACACACACACACACACACACACACACACACACACACACACACACACACACACACACACACACACACACACACACACACACACGTTAAGCCTTGACTATTCAGTTGAGGATTCTGTGTTTGGGGTTCACAGATCTAAGAACGTCCCCCTTCACACATTATATACTGTTATACACCTCGGACTTGGCCCTCGAGTGTCCACCACAGTGTATAGTAGGAGGGAGTGAAGGACCAACTCATTGCTCCCATGGGTATTATCTGCTTAGTTTTGTCTTTTGTAATTCCTGTGAATAAAATGAACCTAAAATCTCTTCCCGTTCTAAATCATATATCTTATAAGTCCAAGGAACCGTATCTATTACATAAACAATTTAAAAAGTTCGTTCGTCCATCGCTTAATATAACCTTTTTCAAAATTAGATTTCCACCTATATATTCTTACGATATCACCAACTTTGAACTTAGGTTTTCTGATATTAATCTCTTTTTCATATTTTAATTTTGTAAATGTTTCTGATGGTTTCATATTCGTTGACGTGTGAATCGTGTCATTATACTTTTCCACAATGTCCTGAATAAAAGATGACCATTGTTGTGAACCGAGTTCTGTGAATTTTTTAAATAGTCTTTCTTTTAAGGTACGATTAAAACGTTCAACAACAACGGCCTTCCCTTCATTTAAGGTACTGTATAATGTAATACTGTTATTTTTTAGAAAATTCATAAATGTCTTGTTGTAAAACTCTCTACCCTCATCAGTCCACAATCTTTTAGGTTTTCTCTTACTTTTATTAAATATCTGTTGAAAGGCTAACATAAGAGTATTACCTGTTTTGTTTTTTAAATGGACAACCCATGTGTATCTACTCCTCAAATCAATGACGGTTAAAGCATACTTGTACCCCTTATCATTATTGAGTTCAATCAAATCAGCAGACCAGATATAATCAACTTCCTTGGAATAAACTTTCCTTCTCTGAAACTTTGTGAATATTGGTTTATGTAATTCATCAGCTAATTGCTCTTCAGTCTTAATGGCATCATTAGAGCCTATAAGTTTTTTGAATTTCCAAGTCCAAGTTTCAATTTAGCACTGATCATCTTCTTCACAATGAACCGATCAACTTTTTCTCTCAAGGTTGGATTTTGTATCAGAGACAAATTATACAACATTTCTCTATTGGCTTCATGCTTTTCTTCCAAAGTTGTGGTATTCCCATAATCAATATCGTGTCTCATGCACACTTTATCAACTCTATTGATGGGTTTACTCCATGATTTAGGATTGTCTGTCTCATCTAATCTTTAATCCAAGTTTGTGCCTGGACCACAGAAAGAATACCCTGGTAGATGTAATTCCCCTGGTATTCCAGAAGTTGTAAATTTACTTACTGATAACTTTTGTATATCTCCTCCGAGTTTGTGTTTGGAGATAAATTGATTTTTTTTTGAACCACACACCGAACATATACCATTTTGTATAACCCTGTTATTTTTACATTTAATATATGAAATATTTTTAGTATTAGTTTTCTTTTTACATTTGAGACGATAACTCATTTATTTATGAGAAAAATTCCTGCAGAGTGCAAAAACCTTTTTAGTTTCCAACATGCACATTTGAATCTTAATTTTTAAAACATAAAGAATCCTGAGAAATGCCTACGCTCTCTCCTCCATTTATTTAAGAAAAAAAATGAAAAACTTGAATTAAAATGAATATCTTGTCGATGTCAATAGTCTTGTCGACAATATTGCAAATAGACTTGTCAATTATTTGTTTTCCTCCTCGGTGGGTTGAGTTATTTTCTGTAATACCACCAATCTTTTTTTAATCTCACTGGTTTCCATATTTTCATATTTATTCATTCTCGCTCTTTCCTCCATCTCCTCTCTTTCCTCCTTCTCTCTCTTCTCTCTCTCTCCTTCTCTCTCTTCTCTCTCTCCTCCTTCTCTTTCTTCTCCCTTTCCTCTTTCTCTTTCTTCTCCCTCTCCTCCTTCTCTCTCTTCTCCTTTTCCTCTTCTTCTCTCTCTTCAACTTCCTCGTCCCTTACTATCCTCGAATCGCTTACACCCCATAGAATATCATACATATATTCATCAGGATTTCTTGTTATTCCTGTATCCAAAATAATTTTTTTATGACAGGAAACCAATAAAATTTCTTTTGAATTTCTAAAAGAGCCTTACCTTTTCTTAACCTTATAATTTTTTCATTATTTAACATTCTAATTAAATCTAAAGTTGTCGGTTTATCAACATCAGCATAATGCCAATCGTTTATTGAAAATACCTCATTCTTATGTTGTAGAACATACTTATGAAAATACCGAATACCCTTTTCTTGAAGGTTTGCTTGGACACAGAAATGATAATTTTCTTGAAGCCTTCTTGCTGTCATTTATGTATTAGAAATATATGTTGGAACAATATTATGGCACGAAACACCTCCCCATCTTCCCATAGTTAAATCATTTTGTATTTCCTTACTTATTATATATAATCCTGTTTTTTCTGTTTTCATAATATAAACTATGGCAAAACCATTATTATATTTACCCTTATTAAATTCTTCTATTTGTTGTTTACTAATCGTGCTTCCACAAAACTCATTCTCGATACCAAATGGATAATATTCTTCCTTACGAGACTGATTTAATTGTGCCAGGTCTTCAAGGTCAATTGTAAATGACCAATTATACCCTAAATCATTCATATCATACCCCCATTGTTCTATTCTTATACAAACGATACGCCCTTTTTTTAATAAAAATTTATTTTAATTCGAACTGTGAATTCTGTATGACCTGGAGATAAAATCAACACTTCTGTATCTTTGGAATACACGGCCATTTTATTTAAGGATATATTGTGATAAATCGCTTAATCTCACCAAGTCATTCGCGTCAGTCGGGCTTGGATAATTTTTTAATTTATAAGCATTTTTCATATTAATATTTTTGGTTATATTATATTTATGTCGTTCAGCCTGTGCCTTTGTGTAATACTTTGAAAAATCAATATCCAGTTCTTGGGATACACCAAAGATAGAACCATCTTTACCAACATAAGTCATTTATATTAGATTAAAAATAATGTCATAAAAATTTTTATTTTTGTTGAGTTGAAATAACACATAAAGACATAATTGACCACAACACTTGGAATTTAATTCTTGGACTTGAAATGTTTGACAAACACCATTCTGTAAGAATTTTATGACTTCAACAGGTGGTGGAAGACCAAAACTATCAAAATAATATTTGTCTTGACTATTAAAAACACAAACCCAATGAGAACCGTTCCCATTATTATCTTCGAAGTTCATAATAATATTCTTTGTTTGTTTAGGCACATTTGTTAATTCATCTCTCATACAAATAACCACATTATGAATTTTTAATTTCTTACAATATTTGACAAGTTGTAAATTTGATGTTGTATTCTTTCCAAAGTCTTTAAACCACTCATCAATGCTCATTTATTTATTTGAAAGATATAATCCATTACCTCTTTTAGTTAATTTTACACCTGCTTGTGTGATAGAAGAAAGCATATCTCCAACTAACAATCTTGCTTTATCAGGCAGACCTTCAAGTTTTTCAGCAAAATCTACAATTACACCACTTCCACTAATTTGTTTCTCCAACTCATTGTTATGTCTTTCCAATTCTTTTTGAGCCTGGAGTTGAGCCTTCCTTTCATTGGCAGTTTTCACCGCTGTTGAAATAACATCCGTCAATGCTCCAACCGCACTTAAACCAGCAAATAAAGGAATTAGAAATGGGAGAAATCCTCCACTCGTCTCTCTTATTGAATATTTTTTCAACATTGGTTTTGTCATTTTAATTTTAAGTGAGCCAGTATCATTCAAGATTTTAACCTGTTCTCTTTTGAGCAAAACATCAATTCTTACTGCTCCTTTTCTCTGAATTGTATTGACGTTAATCGTACAAGGCTTTTGATTTTGAAAACAAGATGATAGTTTATGAAGATTGATTTGATTAACATATACCCCAGTTGGTACTTTGCCACTCATTTATTTCCCCAAAAATTATGTGAAACTAATCATAACACCATTATCTGTATTAATCTGCAATTCTGTTTCTTCCAAAAGCAAACAATATGTATCAACTTCTTCACTCTCTCCTCCTTCAATGTATGGAGAAGTATCCACTCGATTAGACTTTATAGTTTCCTTTTGAGTGCTCAGGTCAAACGCATAGATTGTATGCAAACTTTTAAATGCTGTCATAGCCAAAATAGGTTCTTTATTTCCATTACTTTCACACACCTTTTGGTAAGACTTGTATGCTTCAGCAAAATCACTTTTTTCCCAATTAATTTCCAATCTATCTCGTGGATAAAATGTTCCATCTTGAGAAACGCGAAGTTGTTTCACCTTAGCATTATCACTCAATGCATTTTTCTTATCAGTCGCAGTATCACCATATGGCTTTTTAAAAATGATCCACAGATATAATGGCTTTCCTTCCAGAACACCCAAATTCCACGTGTAAGTGGTTTGGTTGAGTTTAACGTGTTGACATCTTCTTTTGAGGTATGATACACTGAGTGGTTTCTTTGAGTTAAGTCTTCTGTTCAACATCTCTTCTGTTTTAAGATTAGGAGTATATTCACTAATATACCAACTCATGTCATCAATTACAAATTTATTCTGCTCACCAAAAGCACTACCAACACCAAAAAGCAATCTATTTTCATTATCATTCCTTTGGAGTTGAAATCTAATTTTAAGACCATACAGAACTTTATCATGATCACAAAATCCAAATATACCTTTAAGAGGAACTGCCACAGTAAAACTATTAACTGCTTTTGTATCATCATTACACGCTCCTTTCCTTTGAGTATATCCAGGGTCTGTGGTTGTTCCCGTTGACATATCAGGAATAAAACCTTCGACAGACCCCTTTCCCATTCTATCACTGAATGTATAGAGTGTAAATTTCATCATTTCAGATACAGCAGAGACATAATCAACCGCTTCAACTTATTGTGTTCCAATGTACAAACGAACACTATCAAACATTTTCCAGAAGAAATCATTTACGAGTGTAGCGTTTGTGTTATTCCCAGCCTTAGTGAATGTAAATTTACACACCAAGAAACTTTCGGATAGATTCAAATAGGTTTGTTGATTCTTTATTTCAAAACTTTTTGTACCATTTGCATTCCAGTCTGTTCCAGTTATTGCATTTACCTTGAAGTAATCCTCTTTTTTAGTGGAATTTGAGATGACAATGGTGTCAACCAAATCATAGATACTATCAATTGCTCCCATACTTGTATTTATTTTGGAAAAAAGATGTTAAAACTTTTGAAACCCTGACCCAAGTATTTGAGTTATTTTCTGTCGTTCTTGGGGGGACAACTGAGTTTTGCCTTTCTTAATTTCTTTAATTGCTTGTAATTTATGAGATTCATTTTGGGCATCTTTTATGCTCTTTACAGCACCTGCTACATTTCCCACAGCAGAAGCAGTTGAACCAATTACGTCTTTCTGTTTAAGAATAGTTGAACCGATACCCATTGGAGTATCAATTATCCCATCTCCTCTAAATTGATGTCCGACACCCCTTTGTCTCTTCGGTTTACAGTATCCTCTACCAAGATACATACCTTCTCCCTTGTAGTATGGGGAAAGGAACATCCCATCCCCTGTAATTATTTTTTATTTTCCCAAGTCGTGTTTCCTCACAATAACCATCGTATTTATTGCTTGGAAAACTTCACGTCGGTGAATTCTGATGGATATAACTTCTCCATTAAAAGAAATCATACGATTATCTTGGTCAGTGATCCGAGAATTTACTCTGTGTATGTTTTTTTCCTGAAACAGGGAGATAAACCAAATTTTTGGGTTTCATATTGAATTTATAACCAATTGGGGTTGAGTATGCGCTGAATGAAAATATTGTATTTGTTTTTATTCCATCATTATAAGCACCATCAATCAAATCACAGTGAATTAATACCGAGTTATTCCTGAGGATATTTGAATGACATTATCACTGTAAAACGTCCCATTCGTTTCAATCTTTTTTGAGGAGAAACCCAATAACTCTCTAAATGAATTATCAATTGTGAAATCAACCTTGTAGTTCTTTTTAAGTTTAATCGTTGATTTTGAAGTATGTTTTTGAATGTCTATAACAATATTTTTTGGTTCATCACCCTGTTCTTTCATAAGACGAGCAATTTCGGAAGATATTTGAGAAATCTCATATGCTCCGGGTGAGACTGTTATCGTTTTGTATCCACTTCCAGGATTATAACTAAATTTGTCATTTTTATCAGTTATTTAAATAAGGTATTATAAGTTTCCATGGACAATAAAGATGCCTCATATTCTTTTGTTGGGGCAAGTTGTAGTGGGTATGGGAATGAAGATGTGTGGTCACTTGTTGTGAAATTAAAACTCAGGATTGTGCTTCTCATCTTATTTAATGTGAGATAAAATGTCTTTATATTGAGATTTATTCATTATTTTCATGTTCATCAACTGGTCTAAAATGGCTGATGCTTTATTAAAACAATTGTTATTTCCAGCCTTCTTACTACCTAACAACAATAACAGTCTATTAACTAATTGCGATGGGTCATTTAGAAGAAAACTAAAACCTGAACCAAGGATACATAAAGCCTGAATAATGTGTTTCTACTTCTCATTTTTTCTACTTTTACCAGAAATACTCACACTATAATTAAGAGTGTCCAGCAGATCAATATATACTCTATCATCATTATTTTTCATATCCAATGGTTTATCAATATACTTTGATTCATCCCTCACAGTTGAACCTTGTCTTCCATCTTTTGTGAGAAGAAACATTAATCTCGGAGTTAGTTTAACAGGGGGTTGAGCAGAACCCAAGAACTTTAATTCATCATTAAATATCAATACCTTTTCTTGAACAAGATGAAATATTGCTGGTTGTTCTGTTGGAATGAGTCCTGCTTTGGTTTTTTAATCCGCTGAATAGTCATTGTTTTGAAGAGTATTCACAATATAATCAGGGGGTCGATTAATCTCTTCCAGTTGTTGAAATAAACCATCATCATATTCTAATTCTCCTAAATGTTCTTATTCTTCCTCCGTCATTTGATCAAAATCTTTTAACATTTTAAGTTTTTTAGGAGTATATTCTACTGTGGGAACTGTGGAAACATCTTTCATTTTTTCTTGGGAAGTTTTTAAAAGTGGTTTAAAAAATTTCTCGTTTTCTTTCAAATGCTTCTTCGCCCGTTAGTTTCTGTCTGCATTTCTTCTTTGTGTCTTCCTGCTGTTTTACAACTTTTGAAACCAACTCTTGATGTTCCTTTAATCTTCTTGCTCTTTCTCTCACATCCATTTATTTATTGGAAAATATCATTTAATGAATTGTAAAGATCAAAAGGGAAATTTTCCTTTTCTTCATCATCCAAGTCGATGTGTTCAAATAAATCCTTTTCTTTAAATATTTCATTAAATTCTTTATTAACATTAATACTTGCATCTCTGCTTTTCATACGTTTGCGTTGAGTTTCTTCATCAACATCAAAACCGAATGATAAAATCTTCACTCCGCTCAGATGTTTAATAATTTGTCTCGTTCCTTCTGGATTAGTTTCTAATATCCCAAGACCACCAGATTTTAGTTTCCTTAACTCACTCTTACAATGTGAATATTTTGTTGTACCAAGAGAAACCTCCTCAAATATTTGACCTTCATTCCTCAATCGCATATGTTCCTCCACTGAAATATAGTGATAATCTTCACCTTTTACTTCTCCAGGTCTTATTGCTCAAGTTGTTGTTGATACAATGCGCATCACGGGGTATTTTTAAAGTAAATTTACAATATTCTCATTTGTACTCCACCTGAAGCTTGATTTATGAAAGTTTTTTTCCAGAAGCAGATTTTCCCACAAGATTTATAATAATCGTTGTCATTTATATATGTCATTGTTTATAAAACAAATAATATATCCCTTAATATCTCATCTTGTTTCACAACAATATATTTATATTTTTGAGTCGTGTGCTTCACGTAATCCCCAAATTCCTTTTTACTACATAATGTGGAACAATTATCTCTCCAAAAATTATTTATATCGATTGAATTTAACTTGAATAAAATAAAAGTCTTAGCATTGTTTCTGGTGGAACGACGAGGAAATTGAAAGTACGATTGACTAAGATAAATACAATTACAAGAAGAATGTCTCCCTCTCGTGTAGTAGCTGTCCATTACTGTTTGGTTTCTCTCATTTATCCAAATCTTGGGGAGAAGGTATATCATCCGTCTTATCACTAAGAATACAAGTTATCGGTTTTGATTTCTTTTTACATCTCTGTGTATCACAAAATAGTTGAATTACATCTTCAATGTTATAATCATTTTGGTTTTTTTTGAAGTTTAAATAAACCGATTATATCTTCTTTTTGAAGACCAGCATTAAAACCTTGTGAGAGTAGTTGATACTCTGGTTGAAAACTCGACTTTGTGAAAATTATTAAATTATCATAATCGAAAAAGTTGAGTCAGGAGCATCTTCAAAAGTAAGCAGGTTTTTCCACATCTGCTTGAACCAACGATGAGACATCTGAATGAATTTGGAAGATTTTTATGATTGTTAAATTTTATCTTATTTTCCCAAATGGGTAAAAAATCATTCATATATATATATATTTGGAAAACAGGTTATTTAATTTATTATTGGCTTTTTTATAAACTATATTTTATCCTAAGTTCAGGTTTAATTTCAAGATAATCCATTATTTTATTTATGCAATATCTTGTCTTGATATTTCCCTGAAAATCACATCCATGAATAATATATAACAACAATCCTTTGAACATTTCTCTAATACGTTCAGTTTCTTCCCTTGCAAGGAAAGGTGTGTTATCATCCTCATACTTGACATTCATTTCTCTAATCAATCTTGTAAAGTAATTCATTTTTGGTGTAAATCTAAAATAATTATTTTCCTTTTTAATTTTTTTATTTTCATTAATTAGAAGATAATCACAGAATATACATTGTTTATAGGATTTTGACTGTTTAATCCCCATCCTTCACACGCAGGACAATTCTCAAATTTGTCATATGGAGAATCAGGGAAGTCTAGCATATTTATAAAGTAAAACTTTAGTCAAACTGAAATTCATCTATACTTTCAGTTGCATATTGACATATTTAATAATATTACCATCGATATCTATATACTTTTTTTCATTACCAGATTCAACTTCAACATTTTTTTACATTAAAGGTAATTTTAAAATGATCCTTAACTACGATTGAACGAAATGTCATTTCACCTGATATATTAACATCCTTTATTTCATCAGGATTTACATCTTTAGGGTTGTTGAAAAAAATACAAATTTCTCCTTGCATATTACAGATGGTCTTATCTTTTCTTTCTCAAGCTTCATACATAAGGTTTTTGTTTTTTGATACTTTTTCTTGTTTTGAATATATTACCAGAAGGAGAGGAGAAACTTTTGTTGGAGATACTTTAATTGATGTTCTACCAGGTATACTAAAAGCCCTTCCACTGAAAGAAATTAAAGAACTCATCTTATCCACCATAATTGTTTTTATCCAATAGTTGTTATATTTATCTTTGTTCAATTGTACATCCTTGACATATTTCTCAGTATCTTTTACAAATGAAGAGATTGATTGAAACTTGTCTTTTGTGTCTTGAAACATTGTATTTATTAAGTGAAAAAAGTTGGAGGATAAAATGGTTTTAAGCACAGATTCACCTATAAATTAAACGAAATTTTCATCAAGAAAATTTTAGTTTAAGCAAAGTTTTATTCTATAAATATGGTGAATACAACGTACTGCGATGTTTGTAATCATGAATATAAATGTTATAAAAAACACCTTCAAACCAACAAACATACATTTAATCTATTTCATCAAATATCTCCTCTTGAGTTGGAAAGAAAACATTGTGATATCTGCTCAAAGGATGTTTTGAAGAGTAGTTATAATAAACATCTTCAATCACAAAAACACAAGAAAAATGAGTTTAAAGTAAAGGGAGACTATTATATTGAAAACACTGATGGGGCATTTAAAGGGCATATAACAATAAGGATTTTTCAATTTGGAGAACCCGGTCCATCATCAATTGCTGAATCAATTGAAATAGTGAAACCTGATGTTGAAAAAGTTATTAGAAAGACATTAAAAGAAATGAAAACTTTAAAGTTTTATATGGGAGTGAAAATGAATATGAAAAGACAAGATGAAGAACAAACTCCTTATATGAGAACAGATCTTCATTTTATAACATCATTTCAAGATTTTTTGAATAGTGGGGTTTATGAAGAACTATCAAGACAAGAGGAGGATGTTGATAATACAATGGTAGGAAGTGGATTTCATATTAAAAAAAAATCATCTTTTAAGATATACACATTCTAAAATTAAACCCTCTTAAAGCTTCTTCTTATATTGAATTACCAAATAAATAAAATGAAAGAAGGCAGTTGTTAATATTAAGAACAATGATAATAAATGTTTTCTCTGGTCTGTTCTTACTCACTTACATCCACCAAATTGTAATTCAGAAAGAGTAAAACAATATATGAAATATGAGAATACCTTGGACATTAAAGATTTTAAATTCCCAATACCACTAACAGATATTCCTAAATTTGAGAAAAAGAATAATCTTTCTATTAATGTATATGGATTAACGGATACAAACAAAGTTCAAATATTAAAAAATTTCAAACAACTATAAAAATGAAGAAACACATTGATCTTTTATATTTTAGTGTTGGAAAGAATTCACATTATACATACATCAATAATTTATCAAGATTAATCTCTTCTCAGGTATTCAGAACAGCAAACAAAATATATCCTTGTAAGCGATGTCTTAATTCATTTCCTACAAAAGAACGATTAGAACAACATTAAAAATATTGTAGTAATCATAAATCAGCTGTAATTACAATGCCTAAACCTGGTGAAAAGATTTATTTTGAAGATTATAATAAATCTATCATGCACCCATTTGTGATATACGCTGATTTTGAATGTATCCTAAGAAAGATAAATACTGCTTCTCCTCATCCAAAAGAATCACATACAAATAAATATCAAAAACATATTCCTTGTGGTTTCTGTTATTATATCAAATCATCTGTTGGAGAAAAGTATTATAAACTTGAACATTATAGTGGAAAAAAAACTTCACAAGAGTTTGTAAAACGATTAGAAAAGGATTGTATAAGACTAACTAAATTAATGAAAGAAACAAATGAACTGATGAAATTAACCGAAGAAGAAAAATTACAATTTAGAAAGAACAATATCTATCATATTTGTGAGGAGGAAATTGAGGAGTCTAAAGTTAAGGATCATTGTCATCTTACTGGTCAATGTAGAGGTCCCGCTCATTCCTGTTGTAATCTTAATTATAAGTTTCCTTCTTTTATTCCAGTCTTTCTTCACAACAGCACCAACTATGATACACATCTATTTATAAATGAACTTTCAATAACACCAGGGAATATTTCTGCCATATCAAACACAAGTCAAAAGTATATTTCATTTCCAAAAATGATATTCAAAAAACCTTTAACTCGTATTCGGTTTCTAGATTCTTACAAGCTTATGGGAACACCACTAGCCTACCTTGCATCAAATCTAAGCTCCACGGGGTCTTTTCCAAATCTTAATTCATTCTTTCCAAAAGAGGAAATTCTAACTAAAGAGGAAATTCAGATTAAAGAGAGAATTCAAAGTAAAGAGGAAATTCTAATTAATGAGGAAATGAATGAAGAAATTCTAACTGAAGATGAAATTCTAATTACAAAGAAAATTCCAACAATTAATGAAATTCTAACGAAAGAGGAAATTCAGATTAAAGATGAAATTCTGATTAAAGAGGGAATTCTAACTAGAGAGGAAATTCAAACAAGGAATGAAATTCAAAGTAAAGAGAAAATTCTTACAAGTAAGGGAATTTATCCTTATGATTATATGGATTCATTTATGAGATTTAAAGAAACACAACTTCCTTCAAAAGAAAGTTTCTATAATAACCGTTATGAAGAAGAGATAAGTGATAAGGAATATAAACACGCACAAGAAATTTGGAAAATATTTAAGATAAAGAACCTTGGAGAATATCATGATTTGTATCTAAAAACAGATGTTTTATTGTTAGCTGATGTGTTTGAAGCTTTTAGATCACTCTGTCATAATAAAAATTGTTTTGGATTAGATGCTGCCCACTATTTCACAGCTCCTGGTTGAGCTTGGAGTGCAATGTTGAAAATGACAAAACAAGATATAGATTTAACCAGTGATGTAGATATGCTTTTGATGATTGAGAAGTCGAAGAGAGGTGGAATGTCACAAGTATGTTCAAAAAGATATGCTAAAGCAAATAATAAATATCTTCCAAATTATGATAATGAAAAAATAGTAATTATTTGATGTATTTTGATGCTAATAATTTGTATGGATGGGCAATGTCTCAATCTCTGCGTTATGGTGAATTAGAGTGGGTGGAAGAAAAGGATTATGAAAAGGCTTTGATGAATATTGTTATTTCTTCTCAAGAGGAATTGAATGAGGAAGAAGAAGGTTATTATTTTGAAGTTGATTTGAGGTACCTGAGTGATCTTCATAATAAGCATAAAGACCTTCCTTTTGCATGTGAGAAAGAAACCCCAAATAAAGAATGGTTGAGTGATTATCATAAAAGTTTTAATGTTAAAGGCAAATCAACAGAAAGGTTATTAACAACATTCTACGATAAAGAGGGATATGTTTTGCATCAGAGAAGCTTGAAACAGTTTTTGAGAGAAGGATTGAGAGTAGCTAAAATTCATAGAGTTTTAAAATTTAAACAAAGTCCTTGGATGAAAAAGTAGAATAAATTCAATTCAGATATGAGAACAAATACAACGGTAAAATTTGAAGGGGAATTCTATAAATTGATGAATAATGCTGTCTTTGGAAAGACAATGGAGAATGTTAGAAACAGGCAAAACATTAGATTTGCAACATCTTGGAAAGAAGCTTCGAGATTGATAAATAAACCAAGTTTTAAGAGAGAAGAGGTTTTTTCAGAGAACTTTTCTGCTATTCATATGGAAAAGGAAAGTATTGTAATGGATAAACCAATTTATATTGGAACAGCAGTTCTTGATTTATCAAAGATATTGATGTATGATTATTTGTATAATGGCTTAAAGAAAGAGTATGGTGAAAATGTTTCATTGTTGTATATGGACACTGATAGTTTTATCCTAGATATAAAAACTGATGATGTTTATAAAGATATGAAGAAAAATATTGGAATATATGATACAAGTAATTTTAGTTAGAAGAGTGAGTTATTTTCTAAAAAGAATGAAAAGGTTATTGGTAAGTTTAAGGATGAGCTGGGTGGAAAAGTAATGAGTGAGTTTATTGGATTGAGAGCAAAGGCATATGATCATAAGTATGGTGATCAGATTGATAAGAGGTTAAAGGGAATAAAGAAATATGTAATAAAGAAATCAATAACTTTTAGAAATTATTATGATTGTTTGATGAATAAGAAAGAAGAAATAGGAAAATGAATACAATGAGAAGTTATAAACATAACATATAGAGTGAAGAAGTAAATAAAAAGACATTAGAAGCCTTTGATGATAAGAGATTTATTTTAGATAATGGAATAGATTGTGTTCCATATGGATATTGTATGATAGAGTGTATAAAATAGATTGTGTTTTAACGATGGGAAGATGGGTTAGGGTTTTTTAAGGGCTACCGCCGTGTTTTTTTCGCAATATGTAAATGGTCAAACCAAGTATTAATCAAACGAAAGAGTGGAGAAAATCTCAGTCTTGGTATATAAATGGAAAACATAATGAATGTGAAAAATATCAAATAAGTGTTATTGAAAAAATAACTAAAACAAAGGTAAATAAAACAAATAAGCGAATCAATTGAAAAACTAGTAAGTTAGAGGATGTAAAGAAAAAAAATAAACATCCTTGAATGGACTGAAAACTTTGATGGTTATCAATTGAATAATGAAAAAACAATTTACTATAATCTCAAAATGATATGTGGCTCAGGAGGTGGTCAAACAAGAGCATTAAGAGAAGTTTATCATTTCATAATGGCACAAAAGGGGTATCTTAAAAATATAAATATTCAAATGTTTTGTTTTTAAATATTTTAGATGGGGATTATTGTGCAAAGAAAATTAAACCATTGAAGGAATTTGAGAATGAACAAATCTTTACAGGTTCAATGAGTGAGCTAAACAATATGCATTGGTTATTTGAAAAAGAGTGTCCCTTGGCTTACATGTTTCAGATATTTCTTTAGAATCACCTTTAACAACTCACATTACGACTTGAACATTACTTCTTGAACAAATCCTTATCTTATTGCATTGGTTATTTGAAAAAAAGTGTCCCAAGGTTAAAAGGGGAGAGAAATAAATATACCTTGGGATAAAAAGGGGGTTCACTTTTTAGGTGAAAAAAAAAATGAATCGCTGAAAATCCCCCATTCATTTACATGGGGAAAAGTGAGCCAGAATCAGTATATTCACCCTACTCACGTGCCTCGTGGTTGCAGCAGGTTGATCAGCATCTCAAGAAGATGGGGATGGGCCAGGCATCTGCCTGGGAGGTGGCCAGATGGAGGCTTCTGGAGTACTGGTGGAAAGTGGACGCAGCGACGTGCTGCTTTGGCACATACTCCCAACCCTGACCTGAATATTTATCAACACAAGATCAAATCAGAAAATGCAAAATGTTTTTTGTTTTTTTTGCATCCTAAGGTGAACAAATTCAACTTTATGCCCAAATGCAACTTCTTTCTCCATGAGTGTCTTTTCTTTCTCCATTAGACCCACCTGGTGTTGGCTTCATCGTTCAGGTGGCTGGCTGAAGATCTTTGGATCTTGAGTTCAATCTCCTGTTGGCTGTTGAAGTAACACCAGGTGGGGTTGACTCAGCCTGTCACCCTGAAGTTGACAAAATGAGTACCAGAATACTGATAATAAAGGCCACTGCATCAGAAGCACAGCTGTGCCTCTAGAAAATGATACAACCAGCAGCCACTGGCTGCACATGATAGCTAGCTAGCTCCATTAGAATCTTATAAACAATGTCCTGAAGCCAAATCTAGTTGGGTCAGTTGGCTTTACATATCCCTCAAAAATAAGCAACTCACATGTTCTTGAGCTCATCCAACAATCAAATGTTATGTTGGTGCATTGACTTGATCGATATGGGATTTGTTTAGATGTTGAATGGAAAACAAAATCTAAATCGTTCACAATTGGTTCATGGGCACCAGCAGTGACCAGTATTTTCGTTGTGTCTGTGTGTCTGTCTGTTTGTTTGTTACTCTCTCCAGAGCATAGCTCCGTGACATTTGATGCGATCTTGATGAAACTTGGACACAAACTAGATATCATGGTCTAGTT
>NC_140963.1:96077761-96105261 GCF_056783735.1 Eptatretus burgeri
GAGGAAAGTTATGTTGCACAGTAAATGAGGTTTATTGCAATGTATAGCAGGGAAAGCAAGGAATTCATGGGGTGCGTCAAAAGGCAAACACTTTTTTTTAAAATGAGACAGTGCAGAGTTATCCCATTAGTTCTTACAAAGTATTAACTGACGCTACAACAGGAATCATCACACACACACACACACACACACACACACACACACACACACACACACACACACACACACACACACACACACACACACACACACACACACACACACACACACACACACACACACACACAACATGAGTAAAATTAGAGAAAGCTCAGAAAAACGAAATAGGTGAGGATTAACGACCTCTCAATACCTGGCATGGCCGGCAGACCAGTGCAGTCCAAAACGCTTCAGAAAAGGGAGGCGCTGTACCAGTGCTTGTTCTCCTGAGCGAGGTCCGATGTCTGGCGCATGCTGTGCTGGCTCATCCTCTCCCTGTCCCTGATGATCTGCCAATTACGAACTGCTCTCCAAGCGCATGCCCATCTGCTCTGCTCTGCGCTCTCTATGATCTGCCAATTCTGAGAATGAGCTGCACTCGCCCTTTTTATTATCCCCGGATGAGGGGAGGAGCCAAAAATCCGATGAAATGGGGCTGTGAGTGAAATCACTCTTCTCCATTGGACCATAGCGGTCGTAGCCTTGCCCCACCAGGCCCCGAATGCAAAAAATGGCTCAGGTGCTTGCTGACCCTGTCATGCGTCAGAACTCCAAGTCTCAACATGGGGCCATGGTTTTTTTGGACATGCTCTCCATCCCTGAATGTGCGCTGGAATCCATTAAAATGTGAGATTCTAGGGAAATCCATGCGCCACCCATATCTCCCTACAAGAGCTCCAGCACACATTCGTGCTTTGAACCATGCTCCGAAACAACATTTACTTGGAGATTTTTCGTCAACCTTCCCTCGTGAACCCCCATGGCTCCAGGTGAAACCAAGTAGCCCATGGTCACCATGAAGTCGAACTTGGTCCATGTGCCAAGTTTGGCATCAATTGGCACAGTCGTTTTGTCGTGATTGGTGTCACACAGACACACACAGACCCATAGACAGAAAATTTCATTTATTTTTGAGAAGAGAAGACATACTGTAGTATTATAAATAATTATGTAAACAGAGGAAAAACTGTGCAGAAAATGCAAATAACATGTGATAATATATTTACACCTAATGTGTAAAAATGAAATGCTCCCTCGTAAAGTTTACCCTCATTTTACCCTCATGTCAATATAGGAAGTTGTGATTGATTGTCACGCAAGCAATCATTAGGTGCCACACCTGCATAAGGACTATAAAACTACACGCCTGGATATTATTGTAGTTTGGTGAATGTGCGGTGAATACTATGGCACCTTGGAAGCAAATATCACATGACAAGCAAATATAAATCAAAATCTTAGGTAGTGAAGGCTCCTCCATGCGGAAGATTGTGCTTGATAATGTTTCAGCAATGAGCTGCATGGAAGTTTCTGATGAGGATTGGTGAAACTGGTGCTGTTGACAATATAAGTGCTCGAGGAAGAAAGCTCGGACTCTCCAAAATTGATTTGAAGTACCTCGGGGTATGTTCATGATGACGATCCAGCAGAGATCTTGTGAATGACCCAGCTGAAAGTCCGGATGTTGACATTTCTTCAGGAACTGGAAGATACACGCATGGTGTTGACTTCATGGTTAGACTGGTGGGCTTGGGAGTCTTTGGATCCTGAGTTCAAATCCAGCTTGGCTGTTGAATTAATACTAGGTGGGGTTGACTGTCTGTCATCCTTCTGAGGTCGGCAAAATGAGTGCCAGCTTGCTGCTGTCCTGTGTCGGAGTGGTGACCAATGCTCTGCACAGGGGTATGGTCCCGATGGATGGATGGAAGATACACAGGAGCACAAAGTGGTCTCAGCAGACGTGTAGGTGCCTGGCAATCTTTGCTGGGGAAAGGCAAAGTCTGCAAAAGGTTTTCAGCCATAATCAGAGTCAGCTAATCGCAATAAGAGTTCGACAAACCGTGCAATATCATAATGAAAAGTATCTCACCACTTGAAATTCCAGAAGCAGGACTGCCTCCTGCATGATGAATCTTAAAAGTCCTTAAAATATGTCAGAATACAGTTATATAATGAAAAAATACATTCTGTGGATCTTCATTAATTGTATGATAATTTTGTTTCAACGGGAGTCCGTCCCCAGCTCTGCTTCCCCTCATTCTCCAAAAGTGTACTTGAGAAATAAAAGGCACCCCAGTGTCAAGGTTACCATGCACGTGAAGATGCCACCAATTTGCACGATGCAATGAATGAAACATGCATTCAAATGCAAAGCACACGTCATTGCATACCCCGAGGCATTCAACGACTCAGGTACACATGCCGAATGCTCACATTGACGTATAAATGATCCAAACATGCAAAAGCGACCATTGTCCATCTTACTATTGTGCTAACTGTGGTTTATCAATTAACAATACGAAATAAAAGTGCATCATTGTCATAGTAAATACATAACCCCACATATTTAACACTTTGAAGACACTTCCATCATTCAACATGGTTACAGCACTGGATGAGGTGTTCGTTTCGTACCTCACACTCTTCGCTCCAAGCCTCCAAGCAGGTGGTGCATTAACATCCCCTGTCATTCCCCCATGCCCATCCATCCCTGCAATCTTTTCTACCCCCTTTAACCCAATTCCTTTCACTTTCAGGTTACTTTGTTTCCTCCCCTCTTTGCTCTCCTTTATTTGTTCCTGTTCATTCATTCCCTCACTACTACTTAGGGGCAGACAGGATTGCTGTCAACCTTTCATCCATCCATTGGGGCCATACTCTGTGCAGAGCGTTGGTGCTGCCTAAGCAGTCTCCTTGGCTATTAGACACAATCCTGGACGGGTCTCCACTCCGACACAGGATACCAGCATGCTGGTACTCATTTTGCCGACCTCATAAGGATGACAGGCAGAGTCAACCCCACCTGGTATTAATTCAACAGCCGAATGGGATTTGAACTCAGGATCCTCACATCCCAAGCCCATCACCCTAACCATTAAGTCAACACCAGGCATGTCAACCTTCATTGGTTGGAAGATAACCAACAAGGCCTTCAGCACGTATGATATACACATGTGACAGTATGTTGTCTCTCCAATATGCTGTACCTTCAGTGAAGAAGGTATAAGCCTCATGTTGACTTAACGGTTTACGTGGTCGGCTTAAGATCTTCGGGTCCTGAGTTGAAGCCCCTCTTTTTTACCGATAAATAACACCAGGTGGGTTGATTCAGCCTGCCATCCTTCTGAGGTGGCCAAGATGAGTTTCACCCTCCTGGAAACAGGGGGCACTGCAGCACAGTGGTGCTCCCAGCATTGAAACAAACCAGCAGCCATACGAAATAATAATTGAAGGAGGTTTTGTCCTTCATGATCACATTCATCAGGCCCATCTTGCACACCAGCTGACTTGCATTGCAGACCTTGTTTGGAGAACTGTATTAACCTTTTTATTATCCTCTTCATTGTTCCAGATTTCTCAGGTTCCTGCTTGTTTTACTATTCTCTTGGGTAGGTCTTGTATCTTATTCAATGTGTGCATATCACGAAGCCCTTCTCTCCAGCCAACATCATTTTTTTCTGACTTTCGATCTCGGAGATTAGTTTTGGGCTTTAGCTGCCTCCTCTGATGGAGCAGTTTTGGTCAAGGCTGTGAATTTCTGTTCAGATTAAGATTCATTCAGTGGAAAGGAAGCTCTTAGGTTCTATTATCATCTTCATGTATGGGTGGAGTTCCAAACAGCAGCAACATCCTCCTCCTCCTCCTTCCCTCCTCCTCATCAACAAAAAAAATGACAATATATTCTGGCAGTTTTCACAAAAGGGAATTATTTCATTTTTCTCCGATATCATGATGCAGGGAATCATTAACTTTCTCCAAGCAGCTTTGACGCATCATTTTATTTTCTTCATTTATTTGCTATTTGTACCATTAATGAAGTGCTAATTATTCAGGACAAGCAGGGGCAACTGCGCTGCCCGGGGGAGGGGGGAGGGGGGGATACCAGGCACTGCCCAACTGGGTAACATTTTTCCCAGCCGTGGTTTCTGGATGTGTTGGACATTGAAAATCGATGGAGTTATTGGCCTCATTGTGGTTACCTTTTACCTGCGGGCCGGCGGCAGTCCTGCCTGACCCCAAATCCCAATACACACTTTATAGCGGCCTTTAGTGGCCTCAAAACGGATGTCTAGGCCAACGCGTGGTAGCTTAAAACCTTTCCCAGGTTCTGAAGTAGCTACACCCAAAATTTGGGATCCCTCGGTGCTACGGTTCAGCAGTGACAGAATAATGTACAAACGCACAAACACACAAACAAACACACAGACAAACACACAAACAAACACACAAACGCTTGAAAATATTTATATTGATCATGGAAGTTGACACAATAATTGCTCTCGGCTTTAGCGAATTTGTTGTATCGCATGCCTGTTGTACCGTGACTCCACTGTATTCACATCCACACTGCTGGTCCATCCTAGTTAAGTTGTCCATCACATGAAGCCCAAATAGTATGAGCAGCAGAAATGTCAGACATTAAATAAGGTGTCATTTTAAGAGCCTGGCTGAGTGGAGCAACACTTCTCAAAAAATGTGGCAACTGTCAAGCAAATATCCAACCGATGGGTTGAAGATGAATACAGTTTGGAATATATATTGGAAATCCATGTCAAAGAAGGCAAATCCTGTTGGAAGAAGGTAAATTGTAACAGTGGCTCGTCGCGGATATATCATTCACTTTTTCAGAATAGTAAATACACCAACGTCATTCGAAAATTTCAAATAAAAGCAGGTACCGTGCACGATGTGTTTGGTCTGTCACTTGGTGATGAACCCGGTTTACTCAACAAATTTGGATCATTACCGTGGGTCGTATCTGCAGCCCATTCCATGCCGCCTATCCTGCAGAACCCCACCCCCCCCAAAACGAGCAATTGCCGTACACTTTATCACAGCCTTTCCACCATCCTTGGCATTATCATGTCGTAGCAGATGTTTGATCCCTCCTGCAACGTGGCAAATGAAACTCGTGGCATAATGTCGCCCTGTAAGGGTTTCCAGCCATTTCGACAAGCTTCCTTCAGCGCACCGTTGCACCTACAGGGTGAAGCCACCATGTAAATTACAAAAATGCCCTGACGCCTCCCCACGATTGCAAGAAACAAATTTCAATGAAATATCTTTCCATTAAAATTTATTTCAAGGCAAATCGTCTGGTTGACAGACAGCTTCGTGGCACGTTATGCTGGACCCCGCCATGTTGTTGAGGCCAAGATAAGAAAATTCTATGCCACACGATTGAGTAAATTGATGGCTTTCAGATGATATTGTACTTTATCTTGTCATTTTGCTTCCCACGGGAGTTAACTATGAGACTTAACTTTGTGCGCATATCTGTATAATTCTATTACCCATGGGCACGAAATGAAAAGCCATGCAGCCCAAATAAATTGCTTTCCTGTTGTTTTTTGGGCTGGTGGTGATATGACTATTAATCTTAATACTTTTTCAGCATGCTAATGATTCCATTTTGTAGGATAACAAATACAAACAAGGAATGTATTTTTAACGATGCCATTTATCAAAAGGGCTCTTGTTGAACTTAATTAGCACCATCTTGCCGACACCTTTTAGGGTTGCTGTTGAGGCTCGTGCACTGTGCAACACTGCTTGGTGTGCTGGTGTTCACACGCGGTCTCCTCCCTGCCCCCTGAATCACTCCCCTTCCCTGTCTTCTTCAAGCTGCCTTGCCTACCACATAATGAGAAACAGCCGGAGCGTCAGATCACCTCCAGGGGCACGGCGTGCGGTTGCCCATTTACTGCGAGCTCCGGGCGCGGAGCCAGCAAGACCCAGCATCCACGACTGAGTAATTAACACAGTGTTCTCAACGCACCTCTTGGTCTTTGAAAGCCCTAAGTGGGCCAAAGCACCGGCTATAAAATATTCCTGCCTCACGTCGCTTAATTTGTCGCTGCCGAGGGCCAGCGTCTTTTGGACACGGTGTGCCCTTTCACGTCCGATCATCCATCAGGACAGATTGGTCGCAGAGCGAGTGAGTGAACGGGTTGATAGAACCTGGGATGGAAAAGCGTGGGGTGATGGTTTTATGTGGGGGTCGGGGGGGGGGGACCTATTAATCTGCATGTCATGGAGTTTGCCATACCATGCTTACAGGAGGTTAATGAAATGTTGTATTTGTGAGGCAGAGCTATAAAGAAGGCTCCACGAGTAATTGGGCGGGATGAATGCACCCGGGCAGGAATGCTTCTGAGCCTTAATCCCTAGGACTATGAAGTTCGTCGATCTTGTCACCGAGTGCCTGTCACCAAGTCACAAGAGCATGGCATCCTTTGCTGCCTCCATTCTGCGCTGCATGGGGGGGGGGGGCAGTGATCTGACTCATTGTTGAGCCAGTTTACTATAATTATGGTTTAAAGGATGATATCCACTATCCAAATTATTACTTTGCTTTTGTAAGATTATACCTCACAGAATACAGACCAAAGAGATGCAATAAAATCTATTCTACATTTTGCTAAATGGATCACGCCCTCAAATAGTCCACAAGCCAGACAAGAGTTGACCACCAGAAAGGGGAACTACAAGCCACTGTATTTTCCAGTTACGTTGATGTCTGTGGTAAATTTTAAAAATGTGACGGACATCTCGAAAGAGGAGCAAAACACCTTTTTGGCTGCCATCTTGGAAAATGGATGCTTCATTTGATCATATTTCTGAAAATTGACGATAACTTTGAAATGGCTGATCGAAGGCATATACAACCCTGAACAAGATATGTTCAGTGTAAAATTTGGCACATGCCAGTATAATACTTGTAAATATTGGACTATTGGATTCCGAAATAATTGAGAAAAAAGGTCAGAATTTGGATTTTTCTTTCATAAAATTTTCTGCACCTGACATCGTGCTTACTGAAATATTTATGATATTTAACTTATAAACCTGCAGAAATACGAAATATTTAACATGCAGATATGAGGCAAGAACGAGCTTTAATGCTATTCTTCATGTTTCAGATATCACTGTCTGAAGATTCCCGCCGACAAGAGTGAGCACACTTGCACGACATCAAACTGAGTACAACTTCGGGAATGGGGGATCCTGTCATCCACTGGATAACAAGGTTGCCATATTCACTTGTTGTCCTTCTGTCGTGCCCTTGATTGGGGTTCAGAGTATCTGGCATATTGACTACACTCCGTCACCATATGGCCGCCTGGTAGTTAGATTGACGTGTGTACTGTTGGAGCGTGCCCTCACATCTGTTCCTATTCTCATTTAGAAGAAATAGACACAGCACTATGTATGGAAAAGCTGGAATGTGTCGAGTTTGACACAGTACCTATTCCCATGTGCGTACGTCCATCTGTCTCTGCAGTGGTTGCCTTTGATAACATTGATAGGCAAGAGGAAGTCCTATCTGGAGCAGGAACCTCACATCATGTCAACGGTATCATTGTTCATCCAACATCCTCATTGTCTGCCCACCGAAACCAGTCACGACTGCCTCCACGAAGGAGAAGAAGCACACAATAAAGGCACCAGGTGTGTAACAACCAATATACTTTATTGGGAAAAGGAACAGTCCACCTGCAATCATATCACCCGACCTGACAACAATGCGTGCAAGTGCAGCACTGAGAGCACGTCAACAGACTTGATGTGGGTCTTGGTATGCATGTATGACACATCTGAGTAAACAACAAGTTCTTCCACAGGATTCAACATTCTAACAAGAGGGCACAAAGAAGTGATGTCAGATCTGAAAGACCTGCCAACAATAAATGCATCCACAACTGAATTATAAACCATCCAGGAAATCTCGTGACAATCCATTTATATCCAGTCATTTCTATATCCTGAGAACATTGCAGTTGTCTTGGATCAGGCAATGTATGCAACAGCAACAGAAATTGTATGGAAACATCAGGAAAGGTAGGGGGGAATCGTGCTGATGATGGGGAACTTCCATACGATCTGCAACGTGATGTCCACAGTTGGCAAGATGTTTGGGGATGCTGGACTTCGTGATCTGGCTGTGGAATGAGGAGTCATTGTGGAAGGATCAATCAACAAGGTTATTGAAGGGAGACAGAACAACCCAGCTGTCCATCTTCATAAGTTGACATATGAAGTGCAGCTGAGGTTAGCATGGTCAGGCTTTGAAGAATGGCTGGCAACCAACCATGCTGATAATCTGCCGAAGTTGAATGACACTATTTGAGGAGTGCTTGAGCTTTACCAGAACATTTGTCACACCACACACGATGCTGCTGTCACTAACAAATCCTGCCGGACAATTATTGTCCTGTTTCTCACTTGCCTGAAGGTTTTAAAACACAACAGAGGTCAACTTGCAGCTTTTTGGATGACATTCATGGAGATGGTTGATATTGTACTTAGATTGCTGTGTGCTGACAGAGAGGGGGACTTGTCCCTCCATCTTTCGTGTGTACTAGGCATGATTCCTTGGTTTTTTTTGACATGGACAAATCCTTGATAGGACTTCATCTGTGGACTGAAAAGGGACATCCTCAGCGCATTTGCCGGGCAAGGAAAGATGAAGGCTTTGAAATCCTCCTGCGTGATCAGAAGTTCATAGTTGTCATCGCATCACTTGGGATGAGCTGGAACATTACCAATGACATGTTCTGCATCCTCCAGGAGTTCGTTTGTCAACTTTACTGTCGCAATACCAAAGTGACTAAAGTTAATGAACTCAGATGCCAAATGTTCCACAGCACATGAGGAGAGCTCGAATTGGCAGAGCTTCCACGATGTGAGGACACAATCCCACAGCACACACATCAATCTAACTACCAGGCAGCCATATGGCGATGGAGTTTAGTCAGTTCACCAGATATTCCTCACCCCAGTCAAGGACACGGATGGACAACAAGTGAAGATGGCAGCTTTGTTATCCAGTGGATGATGGGATCCCTCGCTCCCGAATTTGTTATCAGATTCATGTTGGGCAAGTGTGCTCGTTCTTGTCGGCCAGCTGACTGCTCATGCATCAATAATGCTCTGAAATGTACAGCAGCGTGCAAGTTTCACACTTGGCCAGTGATGATGAGGAGCCAGACCAGCAGGACTCATCAGACAGTGATGACGAATGAAAGGACACCAACATCAGTATGTGAGTAATAATTATCTGAAAAGTGAAGAATAGCATTAAAGCTCGTACTTGCCTTGTATCTGCATGTTAAATATTTCGTTTATGTGGATGTTAAATATTTATCATATCTGCATGTTAATAAGTTAAATATCATAAATATTTCAGAAAGCACGATGTCAGGTGCAGAAAATTTTGTGCGAGAAAAATCCAAATTCTGACCTATTTTTTCAATTATTTTGGAATTCAATGGACCAATATTCACAAGTGTTATACTGGCATGTGCCAAATTGTATAGTGAATATTTCTTCAGGGTTGTGAAAACCTCAGATCAGCCATTGCAAAGTTATCATCAATTTTCAGAAATATGATCAAATGAGGCAGCCATTTTCCAAGATGGCCGCCAAAAAGGTGTTTCGCCACTCTTTCAAGTTGTCTGTCACATTGTTTTTTTATTTACTACAGACATCAACCTAACTGGAAAATAAAGTGGCGTTTAGTCCCCCTTTCTGGTAGTCAACTCCAAAATATCGATGGCTGGCTCATGGACTAATACAGAACATCATCGATTCTGGTTCAAACACCTTATGATTCCAGGCAAAGAACATTAATAATCTCCACACTTGTTCATGACAAAACAGATTGAACAAGTTTTGTGTCATCATCATTGTCATCAAACGTTTTCAAATATCATGCTATATATCGTTTTGTGCCTCATTTCTCAATGGTGAAGAATCACTTAAGCATGAGTCACATTTTCTTGATGGCGAGGATACGGCGGCTGTACCCCCCTGAATTGACAGAAACGTGCGGCGGCCGCAGAGTTTCTGAGGTGGCCTCAGGGTGGCCCTACGCCGTATGGCTATATTTTACAGGCCGTAGGGGTCTCCGTGGAATTAAAGCGCGGAGTTATAACTTTTTTCATTTCTTGGTTGGCAGTAGCAATTCGACAAGCCGTAGCCATGACGTAGATGTGTTCCACGTCGACCGTACGTAGGGCGTACGGTGGGCTTGCGTTATTCGTGCGTTTTCCGTAGGCTCTTATCAATGAAAAATGAATTTTGCCAACCCCCAAAAAATTACGGTGGCCGCACTATTTCCACGTTCGCCTTAGGGCCCCACTGCGGTCGCCTTGTGGGCACCTTGCATCCGCCTTGAAAATTCTATGGCCGCCGCAGGGACGGCTTAAGGTCACCGTGCGACATCAAATCAAAGACTACGGCACCCCCACGTTTTCGGTCTCCACAATTTCTAAATACCCCCGTGCGGCTAACTGAAAAATAAAAACATATGTGACTGCTACATTGTGTGACCGTGGAAATACTGCGGCCGCCCTATAATTGCTAATGGCCGTAGATTTTTTTAGACCCTGCGGCCGCGGAGCCAAATGTGACTGAAGCATGAGAACTGAATATAAAAATATAATTTCAAATCCTGATTCGAACCTGGATTGCCACCAAAATCAAATCAATTCGTTCGTGTCACACATACAACCTGTCCACAAACTTTCGTTCGAACCCATCCATCACTCTTTGAGCTATCATGCAATACTGTATATAGTTTTTTGGCCCTATCTCACATGGGTAAAGAATCACATAAAATTTATATCTGTATCCGGATGTTCACCAAAATCAAAGCAATTCTTCCTTGTGACACATGCAACCTGTCCAGCAAAATTTTGTTGAATTCCTTCCATAACTTTTTGAGATATCCTGCTCACAGACAGACAAACAGACAGAGGTGAAAACATGACCTCCGTCCATCTTCGGTGACAGAGGTAAATATATCTTAACTGAGTCTCACATGCATTCGGTGAGCAATTTATTGGGATGGTTTGCCCTGGTTTTTAGTTTTAACAGCAGAGCTTGGACAAAGGAAGCTCTGGCTATTACGTCTGGATTTAGAACAGATTTCCAAAGTGTATTTTGTTAGGAGGAGGGGAGAGGGGGGTGACGTACATGCTGCACACAAGGGTGAAGGTCAAACATCCTGCCATATTTGCATATGTAAAAAATTGATGCAAGTCGTGCACTAATCATCTGGCCAGTCCTCTTATTCTTACATTCAGTCTGTGGCCCATAACATGAAATAATTCCACATCATGACTTGACCTGCTACATGTGGAGATCTTAGTTAGTGGACTAGAAAATAGATAGAAGATAAAACACATGTAGAGAATGCATTAAAAGAACAAGATGAAGAAAAAAAAAACACAATTTCCTTCATAAAGTGCTTCAATCATTGCTTGAGCTGGCAGGATGGCCTAGAGGTAGAAACAATCACCTCCAAGCCATCCGGCCTGGGTTCAAATCCAGACCCAGCGATAAACTGTAATCCTGGTCTTTCACAGGGACAGTGATTCATCAATGCGTGTGCCAACCCTTGGATGGATGATAAGCTCAGCATCCCATCTGTTGGCATAAGTGTGTAGACATTAAAGATCCCACAGTGACCTTCGCAAAGATGAGGTGAGCTGTCACCAGCATCATGAACAAATTTCCAAATTCTTGCCCAAACTACAGCGGGCACTGTGCTTGTGACACCGGTGTGCTCCCACCAAAGATGCAACCAGCATCCATAGGCTGCACACAAAATGATTGAATGAATCATTGTTCCAGCATAATCATACATGTGATGCATCTATTTTTACTCCACCCACACAAAGCGAAAAACGGGGTTAAACAATTGGTTCATGTCTGTTCATCTTTCCATCCGTCTTATCAGTTTATATCTGGAGAAGAACCTTTTTCAATTGAATGTTATATATATATATATATATATATATATATATATATATATATATATATATATATATATATATATATATATATATATATATATATATATATATAATATAAATATATAATATATAAATATATAATATATATATATATAATATATATATATATATATATATAAATATAATATGTATATATATATAATATCCATCCACTGGGACCATACTCTGTGCAGAGCGTTGGTGCTGCCGAAGCAGTCTCCTTGGCGATTGGGTACAATCCTGGACGGGTCGCCACTCCGACACAGGATACCAGCATGCTGGCACTCATTTTGCCGACCTCGGAAGGATGACAGGCAGAGTCAACCCCACGTGGTATTAATTCAACAGCTGAGTGGGATTTGAACTCAGGATACTCGGATCCTAAGCCCACCACCCTAACCATTAAGCCAACACCAGGCATATATATAATATAAATATATATATATATATATTATATTGAACACATATCAGACCATGAATAGGAAGACAAGTTTGCCATTTTACCGTACTTTGGCTCTGAATTCGGCTCGACCACTCATTTGTAGAGAGGAGTGAGATAATATTTCTTCTCTGTCGACCTGGCAGTCAAACAAAATTGAAAATCACTCCAAACAGGAAACTTACTATTTTAATGATGTCATAAAGGACACAA
Source organism: Eptatretus burgeri (assembly GCF_056783735.1). Lineage (NCBI taxonomy): Eukaryota > Metazoa > Chordata > Myxini > Myxiniformes > Myxinidae > Eptatretus > Eptatretus burgeri. The sequence goes on from NC_140963.1 coordinate 96,090,413, forward strand.
ACAACAGGCATGAAGAACTAATGTAAAGTGTTAGGTTGGGTGATGTTATCGACACTCGGTAAAATGGCGGTAAAACCCGGAATTTATTTATTTATACACCTTTAAACTTCTTTGACCATTCATTAAAATTTAATTACATACTTGAACACTGTGGAGCAAAAATCACCTTCATAAAACTTCCAATAACCATGCTATATATCGACATGTCGCATGAGAGGTTGTGCCTTGTGAGAGGGTACAGTATTTAGGTGAAGAAGAGGCTGCCAATATGGTTATGTATGATGCTGATTGATGCTGCGTTCTATGGTGATCAATAAAGCCTCCATCTCCTAAACCAATACTCAGATCAGATCAGGGATGGGAGCATGCGCCAGAGCAGCGCGTCGCTGTGTCCACATTCCGCCGGTACTCCAGGGGCCTCCATTTGGCCATCCCCCAGGCAGATGCCAAGCCCATCCCCATCTCCTTGAGATGCCGATCAACCTGCTGCAACCAAGAGGAACGTGGTTGGCTCATTGGCCTCCTCCACTCACGAGGCTCCCTCGCTGACCGAATCTGGTGAGCAGGATCAGCATCAGGAAAACGAGTCACATATCCATACAGCTGCAGCTGACGCTCACGGACGATGCAAGTAATAAATCTCATTTGAGTCTCTCTCAGCAACCGCTCATTGGACACAAAGTCTGACCAGCGATAGCCAAGGATTTTCCAAAGAGACCTGGTACCAAAGGAATTAAGTCTCCGTCTCAGATCCTTCGTCAGAGTCCAGGTCTCATATCCATAGAGCAAGACTGGAAGCACCAAGGACCTGAATACTTGGACTCTTGTCCTCCCGCACAGGTACCGGCAGCACCACACCCCATTATCCAGTGAATCCATGACTCCCCAAGCCCAACCCAGACATCTGTTGACCTCTGGCTCACAGCCAGCAGAGACATTAATATCACTGCCAAGGTCAGTGAATCTCTCCATGACCTCAACATCCTCACCACAAACAGGCACAGACAGGACAGCAGCATCCAAGATGTCACCGAAAGCCTGGATCTTAGTTTTGACCCAGGAAACCCATAATCCCAGCGGCTCTGACTTCTCATTCAACCCCTCGAGGGCCCTCAAAAGGATATCTAAAGTCTCCGGAAAGATGACTGCATTATCTGCAAAATCAAGGTCAGATATCTGACATTCCCAAATGATGCACCACAGCTTGATCTCTCTGACAACCTACCTATAATCCAGTCAATACAAATGGTGAAAAGTGTGGGGCCAGTACACACCCCTGACATACTCCAGTAACAACTGGAAATAAGTCAGAGATGGTACCACCACATCTCACAGCACTCTCAGTACCAGAGTAGAGTTCAGACATCAGATCGATCAGATTTGGTGGCACCCCACGAAGACCAAGAATCCTCCAGAGGGCATTCGGATTCACTGAATAAAATGCTTTACAGAGATCAACATAAGCTGCAAACAGCCCCTGCCGAAACTCTTGTCTGCGTTTGGTGAGGACCCGAAGAGCAAGGATACGGTCAATCGTTGACCTCTTTGGTGTAAAGCCTGACTGCTCTGGATGCTGGTGCTCAAGCAGATGGTAGCGAACCCTATAAAGAATTATCCGAGTAAAGACGTTGCCCGGCACTGAAAGCAGCATCACCCCTAGGTCGATGTTGCAGTCTTGGCGATCACCCTTCCCTTTCCAGAGAGGGACAACAAGGCCCCTCTTCCAGTCAGTTGGGATGATGCCTGTGTTCCAGGCAGAGTACAGAACTGCATGCAACGACATGAGTGCAGCATTTCCACCAGCATTGAGAAGTTCAGCATGGATGTCACAGATCCGTGGGGCTTTACCCCATTTCAATCAGGCTTTACACCCCAGTCAGGCTTTACACTTTACCCCACTTTACCCCATTTCACTGCAGCCTGCGTTTCCACAAGCAAAAGTGGACCACAGTTGATTGGAGGGTCAGCAACAGTTATTGTAACACCCCCGTCATCCAACTCGACAGCTGGTAGATCAGCCTGGTACAACCACTTAAAGTAACCGGCCCAGCGGGTCTTCACTTCGGACTCCTCTGTCAAGAGCCTACCACCCTCTGCTCTGACTGCAGTACACCGAGGGATGGGCTTGGATGAATGCAATGCACGAATTCCCCTGTAAGCAGGACGAGAATCACATGACTACAGGTGATGCTCCACCCCTCACAGATTCCTCGCACATAGGCCTCCTTGTATAGTTTTACACCTCAGCTCCCTGAACAGATCAGATCTGCCATTCAGCCTGGCCCTGCTACTCTGGTCAATGGTATCCAGTGTCCCTTGCGAGAAAAAATTCTTCTATGGTGAGTTCCAAGACATCCACTAGCAACATCAAGGACGGTGGTCTTGAAAGCACTCCACAGCTCTTCAGGACCTCCCAAAGCACCCAGACCCCCCAAATCTTCACTCAGCTTGTTCACAAATTCCTCAGCTCCCCTCTCATCCTTGAGCTTGCCAACATCCAGCCTTGGCTGGAATGGTACCATTCTCCTGGATTTAAGATGCAACTTAAGAGTTTCTACAAGCCCGTGGTCTGTATAGAGGAACTGAGCACTCCTGTAGACCCTGCAGTTCTGGATTATCCTCTAGCAACCTTCAACGAGGACATGATCAATCTCCTTTGCCACACCGCCAGCGTGGAATACCAAGTTCAGCGATGAGCTTGTGGGCACTGAAACCATGAACCAGCCACCCTAAGTCCATGACTTCTTGCAAAGTCAAGGAACTTAGTGCTATTCTGGTTCATAGTTCATGACTCATGGGGACCAACACACACCTCATAACCATCCCTATCAGTTCCAGTCGATGCCTTGAAATCCCCCGACTAGAAATGTATCTCGTCTGGGGCACTGATCAACCACAGACTCAAGCGTGGCATAGAATGCATCCTTCACGGTGAGATCACTCGCCTCAGTAGGAGCATAAACATAGACCAGGGAAATGACACCCAAGAAGTGACGAATTATTAGTCTCATAATACGCTCGTTGACCGGTGTTACCTCAATTATCATTGGAGTCAGCTTGTTGGTCACAGCTATAGCAACTCTTTGGGAATGGTAACCATCAGAGCGACCAGACCAATAGTAGGTGTAACCACCCGCCATGATCTCGCAGCAATCCGGTCTCCGAACAAGACTCAACATCGTCGTATCACAGTAAGATTTGCTGGTGTTCCATTAAAAACAGCACAAATGTATAAAGGTGATGTACAAGACTGCCTCAGTATCACAAAACTTCTTGGATTTTTTTTTAATGATCTTTGAAACCATTATTTTATTACTCCCTATTGGACTTCATCCGAAACGGGGGCTTATGGATTTGGTATAGATTTTCGTGTCTGTGCCTGCGTGCATCCCAACCATATCTCAGACATGTATGGACAAATTTTAAATGTACTGAACAGAACACCAACATATGATTGTATACATATGCACATCATTTTGTTTTGCGATGCAATCAAAGATGGCGGACTGTTTGTCATTTAAGTCGAAAAAATCCCGGTGTCGAACATGTCCTCAACCATTTCTCGGAGATGCATTCACCGATCTTATCCAAACTTGGCAAACAGATATGGAATGATGGCTTACATAAGCATGTTTTTTTTTTTTCGAGATCAGGTCCAAGATAGGCAACCAGTGGCCATTTTGTTACTTAAATGTGTCCTCAACCATTTCGAAAACATGCACAGACCGATTTTGTTGAAACTTGGCACACGCACCGCACATGATAGCATACGTTTGCACCTCACTTTATTTTGTGATCTGATCAAAGATAGCCGAATGGTTTCCATTTTAGTTGTACAAAAACCCGGTATCAAACACGTCTTCAACCATTTCTCAGACATGCATTTACCGATATTGTTCATACTTATGCATATATAAGCCATCGCTAAATACTTGTGTGCCATCATTTCTTTTTTTAAGATCAGCTCCAAGACGGCTTACTGGTGGCCGTTTTCGTTGTAAAACAACCCGATGTTGAACAAGGCCTCAACCATTTATTAACCTCCGCCATCGAAGATTGGAGGTTACTGTTTTCACCCCTTTTCTGTTTGTTTGTGAACAGTATTACGGAAAAACTCCTTGACGGATTTCGACAAAACTTGGTTGGGGGATTAGGTATGGTCCAAGGATCATGCCATTAGATTTTGGACTTGGTCCAAAATCCAATATGACCGCTATGGCGGCCATTTAAAAAAAATATTTGAATTTTTTTTTTTTGCATTTCTACATGTTTTAAGTGATTTCCAACCCCCCCCCCCTCCCCAACCCCAAAAAAAATTGTTAGAGAAAAAAATTTTTGCAACTTTTTTTTCAACAAAATTTCGATTTTTCTTTTTTGCATTTCTACATGTTATAAGTGATTTCCAACAAAAAAACATGCCAAAATTATAATTGCGGCTGATTTTGGAACTTCAGGTGGATATACCCACGTAAAATCAATTTCTGTCTCAAGGTATCTAGTTATGACGAATGAATTGAGTATGTAAAAGTTAAAAGTAAAAGGGAAAGTTGCAAACTATAACTCATGTGAGCACTGTTGACGTCAAATTGAATGAATAGGATATCAGGTTCACTTGAGTGACCTAGCAGTATTGGCGGCGGAGGTTTTGCACTTAACCGAGCGCTCCCCCTCTAGTTAACCTCCGCCATCGAAGATCAGAGGTTACTGTTTTCACCCCTTTCTGTTTGTTGGTTTGTTTGTGAACAGTATTACGGAAAAACTCTTCGACTGATTTCGTCGAAACTTGGTGGGGGGGGGGGTTAGGTATGGTCCAAGGATCATGCCATTAGATTTTGGACTTGGTCCAAAATGCAATATGGCCACTATGGTGGCCATTTTGAAAAAATATTTGAATTTTTTTTTGCATTTCTACATGTTTTAAGTGATTTCCAACCCCCCCTCCACCCCAAAAAAAAATTGTTGGAGAAAAAAAAAATTTTGAAACTTTTTTTTCAACAAAATTTCGATTTTTTTTTTTTGCATTTCTTCATGTTAGAAGTGATTTCCAACAAAAAAACATGCCAAAATTATAATTGCGGCTGATTTTGGAACTTCAGGTGGATATACCCACGTAAAATCAATTTCTGTTTCAAGGAATCTAGTTATGACGAATGAATTGAGTATATAAAATTTAAAAGTAAAAGGGAAAGTTGTAAACTATAACTCTGTGAGTACTGTTGACGTCAAATTGAATGAATAGGATATCAGGTTCACTTGAGTGATCCAGCAGTATTGGAGGCAGAGGTTTTGCACTCTACGGAGTGCTCCCCCTCTAGTCGGACATGTATTTACCAATGTTGTTCAAACTTGTGCGTATATCAGCCACCATAAAAGATCTGTGTGCCGTCAATTTTTTTCGAGATCAGCTCCAAGATGGCTGACTGGCGGCTATTTAACTTATTGTAAAAAACGTGATGTTGAACACATCCTCCAAGTTTTCTCAGAGTTTCATTTACCGATGTTGTTCAAACTTGGCACACATATAACGAATGGTAGCTTACATGTGCACATCGTTATTTTCGAAGATCAGGTTCAAGATGTCTGACTGGTAGCCATTTTAGTTGCAAAAACCCCAATGTTGAACACGTCCTCAACCATTTCTCGGACATGCATTTACCATTGTTGTTCAAACTTGGCACACAGGTAACCAATGATAGCTTACATGTGAACATCTTTATTTTTTGAGATTAAATTGAAGATGGCCAACTGGTGGCCATTTTAGTTGTAAATAACCCGATGTTGAACACTTCCTCAACCATTTCTCGGACATGCAATTACCAATGTTATTCAAACGTGGCACAGAGATAAAGAATGAGGGTTTACATCAGCACGTCATTTTTCTAGAGATGGCTGATTATAATTGGCCATTTTTTTACGTAAATGTGTCCCCAACCATTTCTCTGATATGCATGGTCCGATTTTGTTCAAGATTGGCACAAACACTGTACATGATAGCATACATGCATGCGCACCTCACTTTATGTTGAGGTCTGATCAACAATGGCCGACGAGTAGACTGGCGGCCATTTCAGTTGTCCATCAATAGGGGCTCGCCCTTAAACTACAGCAAAATTACTAAAACAATTTGGGCTGTGACATTTTATGTCTATTTTACTTGCTTAAATCGAAGTATATACTGTACTTGAATATGAGTGCACAGGGTGTTGTATTTTATGAATTTTTTAAAATGTTTTTAGACCAGTTTTAGAAAGAAGATGTGAGTTGCACTTTGTTGCTTTCTACAACACTTTCTGAGTATGTTGCAAAAAAAAACAAGATTTTGACAAATGTTTAAAATTGGCTGTAAAGTCACGTACGTGCATTATGCATGTAAAATGCAAGTGGGTAATAACGCCAAGCAGGAAATACTCGTTCTAGTTCAAAAGTTGGAAGATATATGTCACAAGGAGACTGAAGCATTGAGAATTAGCCCGGAGACACAGCTGAAAGTAGAATTGCATCCTGTTGTGAGAAAATGGCAGCACAGTGACACTTTCAAATACATCAATCAACTTCTCTTGGTTTCGGAGTGGAGAGCAAATCTATCCATATACAAAATTCTTGAAAATTACAACATATTCAAGAACAGATGTGGTTTCTGTAAAATTCTTCATAAGATAATTCCTGCTTGAAATGTATTGTTGTTTCACAAGAAACCACCGATTACATGAATAGATAGAGGATGGTTAATAAGCCCCACTCAACGTTCAGGACGTTTAAAGTAAATGTACAGAATGGCATGCACCAACGTGTTCAATCTACTCCTTTCTTCTGCAACACATGACTGCGGGGTAGCATCATTGGCTGAGGGCATGGCTGTGCAGTTAATATGATGCCCTCTGTTGAGTAGGGCAGTAATTTGGCCGTGGTGCCGGCGATGGCCTGCCAACTCTTCATGAAGAACAGCATGGGATGTTTAATGTCCACCAACAAATGCTGACAGACGGGATTCCCACTTAACATCCACCTTAGGGACACCAGACACATCGATAAATTACCCTGCCTCTGAAATGCACAGGGTGTTGTTTGCACAAATGCAAAGGATGACAGTTTATAGCTGGGTTGGGATTCGAACCCAGGCTATAGATAGCTTAGAGGCGAATGTAATACCTCTAAGGCCATTTTGTTTGCCCAATGTGTTCAATGAAGAGTGCTTACAGCCCATGATTATGACCCATTTGTTTATCCAGAATGTGAGGATTCATGTTGGACCTTGTATTATTCACTATAGGACCAAACTGGTCGCGAGACATGTTTCAATGCATTTTATGCAATGCTTATGTATATTGGAATGTACCTGACTGATGATTCTGTATTGGACTGCAAATGTTCCAGGTGGGCCTCATTACCCCATGCACAATAATATTAACAACCAAAGTAATTGGCTTAATCATTGATTATTAATATTGATGGTGGGTCTCAATGCTCTGTATTTTGGGATATTGGCAGCTAATGTTTTTTTATGGTGTGCTGTGCATCGTTTCACATTTGTTAAGTAAATATTTTTCTGATTGGAATTTTTTTCTCAGGTGGACAATACAGGGTGTTCCAAAAAGACCCGGCCAACTTTGGTTGTTAATATATTTAGAAGCACAAATTAAATAATGATACCCTTTAGTGTGTGTGATCCAGGAACTCAGAAAGTTTTGTGCACACCATCAGTACACTTCAATGTGAGCTCCGTTTGTTGCGCACAGGACATCAAGGTGGTACACGAGTTCCTGCCATGTTCGACTCAGCATGTTTGCGTTCACCTGTGCACATGCAACTGTGATCCGAGAACTAAGATCTTGCAGGTTTGCCACCTTGGTGTTGTAGAAAACATCTTTGACGAACCCCCACAGAAAAAAAAATCAAGGAGGGTTGTGTCTGGTGATCATAGGGGCCAGGTGATTGGTCCATCTCACCCAATCCAGCGACCTGGGAATTTTTCATTCATGACGGATCTCACGACTAAGACCCAATGAGGGGGAGTGCCATCCTGTTGAAAAATTATATTGGGTTGCACGTCTTAAATCTGTGGGAAGGTGAGTCCTTCCAATATGTTGAGGTACATTGTTGAGGTCACTGTATCCTCCGCAAAGAAAAACGGACTGACCAAACGGTCATGGAGAAGGCAACACCACACATTGACCATTTCCTTTTAAATTAAACCACCAGACCTGAAAACGTAAAAAAATACTTTAAGAGTTTCTGTATCATATAAAGCAAAGGCTATGGTTGTATCATTTGTAGTACTAAATATATTAACAACCAAAGTTGTCCAGGTATTTTTGGAACACACCGTGTTTTTTTTTTGTTTTTGTTTTTTTGTATACCTTGTCGAGGCTCGTCTGAGAGTGAACACACAACGCACGTCAAGGGGAACATGAGACAGGAGGGAGGGAGTGGGAAGGACAAAATAGTGGGGAACAGAGACATTTGGAGATCTGTGGAAGGGAGAGGGTTGGGACGGGGAACATGGGGAATAGAAGATGGACATTACAGGGACTTTCAGGAAGGAAAGCAGGGAATTTGAAGGAGGTGGGCTTGGGTGGATTATCGGAGGTAGAAAAGATCGAGGATGTGGATGGGGGATGATAAGAGGTGGTGGTGAACAGCTGTTTTGAAGGCTTGGAGGGAAGAATGGGATTGAACAGAGTGAGGGAGTTTATTCCAAAGGCAGGAAAAAAGAGGAATGAAAGAGTGAAGGTGAGCAGTGATTCGTGATTTTGGTAGTTTTACCAGAAGGGGGTTGTTGGTGGACCTTGAGCACCCTGCGGAAATGTGGTGGGGACAAATCACAGAGAGAGCGGGGGAGGGGAGGCGAGGCTGGAGAGGAGACGGTAGAAGACAGGAAGACCACCGACCAACCTGTGGTGAATGAGTGAGAGGCCCAAAGACTCAGCCTCATTGCGGGAGATGCCAATGATCCAAAATGCCTTGGTTTCTTCAGCGTGAAGCCGAGAAAGGTGGGAGGCAGGAGCACCAGCCTAGAGGCGAGAGCAGTATTCCATCAGGCTGCGGACAAAAGCTTTGTAAGTGGTCAGGAGCTCAGGTGGGCCGAGGAAGGACCTTGCACGACGGAGGATTCCCAGTCGGCGACTGGCTTTGGAGGCGAGGTTTGAAATGTGGCTTTCCCAGGAAAGGTCATGGTAGATAGTGAGACCCAGAAGCTTGAAAGAAAGGACTTCTTCCAGATGATTGTTGAGAAAGTGGATGGGGGGGTTTTCTAAACGGTCCTTTCGGAGAGACATAGTGAGAGTGTGAGATTTGTCTGGATTGAAAGGCATGTTCCACATGTTGGAACAGTTTGTGATTTTATCCAGATCTGCAGTGAGCGAAGAAGCTGCTGCTTGCCGGTCTGAGGGATGACCGATGGTACGGCAGAGAGTGGAGTCATCAGCAAAGAGATATAGAGGATTTTCCAGAGAGTTGGAGAGATCATTGATGAAAACCAGCAAAAGAACAGGACGCAGAACACTACCTTGAGGAACTCCATCCTGGACAGGAAGGAGGGACGAAAGAACTCCATTTCGGGCCACACGTTGACTGCGACAGGAGAGGAAGTCTGCAAGCCATGAGTGGAGAGGGCCTTGGATACCATGGGAAGAGAGTTTGGTGAGCAGGGCAGGGTGCTAGACTGTGGCAAAAGCACGTGATATATCCAGGGATACGGATTGAATTTCCTGTCTGGCATTGAGGAGCTCCATCCATTGATGGGAGAGCAGAAGCAGCATATCTAGGGTAGAGTGACCTGGTCTGAAACCAAATTGATGATCAGAAATCAAGCCATTGGAGAAGAGGAAGGATTTGATGTCTGAAGCGATGATGGATTCCATAACCTTGCTAATGATTGGGAGAAGGCTGATTGGTCTGTCGTTGCAGGGATCTGTTTTTGCACCTTTTGTGCAGGGTAGTGATGTTTGCTGATTTCCAAGCAGATGGCAGATGGCCTTGAGCAAATGAGAGGGTGAATAGAACAGAGAGAGGGTGAGTAAGAGCAGAAGAGTAGGCTTTGAGGACACGTGGGCTGATGCCGTCTGGACCGGTTGCAGAATCTGATTCGAGGTTTCACAGCAAGCTCTCCACCTTGTCAGGAGAAAAGGACACAGAGTCCAGGGACAGTTGGTGTGACTGGGTAAGGTGGGGAGAGAAAGTGATGGGTTTTGGACACAAGATTTCGCTGCAAACACTGAGTTTAGGCATTCAGCTTTTTCACGTGCGGTATCAGCAGTGCTGCCATTTGAGGTAAGGGAGGGGATGGAGGGGGAACATACACCAGAAACAGATTTGATTCGACGCCACCAGGATTTTTAGGAGGGAGAGAGGTTTGAGAGTTCAGACTTGAGATGAGAAAGATGTTGTTTTCTGGCTCTCCTGAGGGTAGATACACACTTGTTCCGAGCGTTATGGAAGGAACTGAGATTGCCCTCAGTTGGGTTTGCTTTCCATGAGGCAAAGGCAAGTTGTTTCAGGACAACTGCCTCACCACAAGCTTCAGTGAACCAAGGGCGGGAGGAAGGGTAGGATAACTGAAGACGAGAGGGGATAAATCTGTGCATGAGGGAGAGCAAGTTTCTTTGAAAGAATTCCCAGGAAGAGTTAATGTTGAAGAAAGTAGAGATAGGAGACCAGTCTATAAGTTTGAGGGCTGCTTGGAGACCCTGCCAGTCGGCTTGAGTGAAATGCCAGACTCGACGGCGGAGAGGTGGTTCTCTGATTAAAGCCAGAGAGATGTCCACTTTGACAAGGTCGTGGTCAGAAGAACCGATTGGAGCGAAGGAAGAGCAGCAGATATTGTCAGGGAAATTTGTCAAAATCAGATCCAGAAGAGATGGAGTACCATTGGTTGAGATCCGGGTCGGGAAGTTGACTGAATGAGTCAGTCCCAATGAGTCACAGAAAGCTTTTGCTGAGGTGCCATGACAGGTGAGAGAGGTACCCACACCTAGCCAACTGGCATGATGACAATTAAAGTCGCCACATATGACGAAGAGAGAGTTTGGATGAGAAGATAGAAGTTGGTCCATGTTTTCAGATAGTGAGGTGTAGATGGAGTCATCACTGTTTGGTGGACGGTACAGTACACGTATAAACATGAGGTGGGAATTGAGGGGAAGCCGTAGCCAGAGGTACCCCTGGGGGTGTGGGGGAGTGAGGGCAGTGCATGGAGAGTGAGGAATGGAGTCTTTGATGAAGAGAGAAACTCCTCCACCAGGGCGAGGCTCAGGTCTGTCAAACCGGAGGAGGGAGTAACCAGGGAGAGATACTTGGGAGTCAGACACGTCTTGGGGGAGGAAAGTTTCTGTTAGGCATATTATGTCTGGTTTGTCAGTGGCAACCTGTATGGAAAGATCTGAAAGGTTTGAGCGAACGCCCCGGATATTTGAGGTCCATACTTTTAATGAAGAGGTAGGGGAGGAGGCTTTGGGTGCAGGGGGTGGGGGGAGGGGGAGGGTAGGACAAGGGATGAGGGGTGAGGTAAGGAGTATTGTTTAAAGAGTATGGGGAATTGCAGAATAGCCAGGGGAGGGCCGAATGAGGAGGAGAAAAGGCTCTGTGGTGCTGGGGGAGAGGGGGGACAAGAGAGGGGGAAGAAGGCAGTTGAGGATTTGAGGAGGTAGAGTGAAGAGATGGAGGTGTTGGCGCAGTGGTTTGGGCAGCGGCTTGGGATCCAAAAGGTTCTGAGTTCAAGCCCCGTTGAGCCACTGAATTCATACACCAGGGGGTTGACTCAGCCTGTCATCCTTCCGAGGTCGGCGAAATGAGTACCAGTGTACTGGGCCGGTGTATACCCCGGTTAAAATAGGTGTACCATATCCCTGTGTCGTAAGAGGCGACCAGGGTTGCGTCAGGAAGGGCATCCGGCGTAAAACATGTGCCAAATCACGATGCGGATCAGACGGATGATTCGCTGTGGTGACCCTCAAATGGGAGCAGCCGAAAGAAGAAGAAGATGAAGGAGAGTGAAGAGATGGAGGTGAGAGGGCAGTGGAAGGAGGCAGCTTTGTGGATGGCAGGGGGGGCAACTTTGGGAAAGATGAGTGAAGGGGATGAATGGTGGGAGAAAGGTGAGGGGGGAGTTTTTGAGAGAGGTGAAAGGGAGGCTTGGATGGAGAAGAGTGGGATGGTTGCTTTGAGAGTGAGGGGTGAGAAGAGTGAGTTGGCACTGAAGTTGGAAAAAAAAACAATGGTTGATGGAAAGCGAACATTCATAGCAAACTGGGTTTTTTTTTTTTAAGTTTTAGGTCAGTTATGCGATTGAACACATTTCTTGAGGGATGCAATAAAGGCAAATTCAGAGAATGGAGAGAAGAAACGCTGTAACAGTTGGATTTTTTAGGCAAGGTATGAAGGAAAGGTCGAATTGAGAGCAGTATGTTTAAATAGTAGAAGAGTTGTGCGTTCTGATTCAGCAAAGAGTACCACATGTGTGAAAGAAGAAGATGAAGCATTATAAGAGATCGTTTTTGTTATTATTAATGTTTGAGAGAGTTTTCAACTGATTAGGTCATGGAAGTGTTGTGGAAAAAAACGAGGAAGAAGAAGAGGAGGAATAAGAAGAGGAGATGAAGAAGAAGAAGAATCGGAGAAAGGTCGCGTTTTTTTTTAAGATAAGAAATAGAGTGATTCGTTGGGATGGGGGACGTTAAGAAAGTGGGAAAGATAGAAATTGAAGATAATGGGGAGAAAAAACAAATAAACACGATCGTACACCGAGGGGAACAAAGGGTAGGCCTCAGGCCTCAAGGATAGGCCTCAAGCACCCAGTAAGAACAAGTTCGACGAAATCTCACAAAATAGCACGATTTTTGAAACAAAACCGAACTAGGAACACACAGTCACATGTAGGTGAGAAAATAAACAGTTAAAACGGGACAGATAACGACCGGAAACTTAACTTTGAGATCGTCAGCAGGGAGCCCCCAAGGAGACCTGACAATGCTCCAAACCCAGAACCGGAAGTGACCTACAGGGACCTGAATACATTCACATAATGCCCTCCACATGCTAACACACATCACTTGCATCTCAATGATCATTATCACATCGACACGATTTAACCAAATTTGTTATGGAAATAGATCATTATGATCACACTGTCCAAGCAGAGATGCAACGAACTTTATGAGTTCCTTGAAAAGGAACTTTAATGCAGGTGGAGGCCAATCTGGCCAAAAAAGCCTGTGTTAGTATTGCCAACTTACACTTGTTTGTTCATGCTTTATCCTATGAAATGCTGTGTCAAGCAAGGAAGCAGCATGTAAAACTTTTAACGTCTTTGGTATGAATATTGGGTTGAGGCAGGGAAGCTCTCTCAGCCCACTCATGTTTATCATGGTGATGGAGTTGGTAAGTAGCAGGGTAGAAATGAAAGGTATTCTGCAGGGGATATTGTATTTGTGGTGGAGAGTAAGCGGGAGATGCATTATACTGGGGAAGTGGAGGAAGGCAATCTGGAATGCGGACGATAGAGGTAATGTGGGTTGGGCAATGGAGAAAGGAAATTAATATCATATCAGGTTAGAGGGTAAAGAGATCAGACAGGGGAATAGGTTTGAGTATCTGTCAAAGTTGTTGAGGAGGATATAAGTGGGCACGAATGTGTGGAGGAGGGTGGAGTGATTGATGGTAAAGAGAAATACATCAAGGAAGTTGGAAGGGAAATTTCTGGTGTCTTGTGTAATGCTGGCCGACCTTTATGGTTGGGAAATGGTGACACTGACACTGACTGAGGACAGAGGGAAGTGGAAGAGTATTGTTGTGAAGGCATGACAGGAACCTCGCCATTGTACCTAGGGAAGAGAGAATAAGAAGTAAGGTATATGATTCAGCTGCAGTTCAAACTGCTGAGCTCCCAGACTTAAAGCTGACACTCTAATCATTACACCACCAAGTCATGTTAACTAATGTACATCTGTATTTATTCATATTCTAATTAAACACATCATTGCAAGTGTAATTATTTACAACAGTTAAGTCCTCAATCCTTCAAGTCTTGGAACTTGGCAGTTTTATGAGGATGGTTTAGGTTAACATTCATATTTTTGTTCGATATAATTGGAGCAGACTAACAGATCCTCAAATGTGTGTGTGTTGAGTGATAGTGGCAACATCTGTCAACTCCTGGGTGAAGAGATTGTGAAACTGTGGAAAGCAGAAGATATTTGCACCACAAATTCAATAAAATTTGTGTCAAAGGGGATTCCAAAATAACTTCCATTTCATCAATCGGCAGTTGTGATGGGAAATTGCTGAAGAATATAATCCAGATAAGTCAATGTGCGATTCTCTTAAGACCAATGGACGAACATCTGAATGGCACTGCTTCAAAGTGATGAGAATCTCAAGACAAATGTCCTGAAATAACTGCTTGCCAGTTCAATGGGATTCTTAGGTTCTGGCATTAAAATCTTCCAATAATGAAGGGACAAAGACAAATCAATCTGAAAAGAAGTAACTTGAAAAATGGGTTGGGAATCACGATGGATAAATAATACTGTACTTTCAATTTCAGTTTCACATTTTTGAGAAAAGAAGTGCAGATTGGTATAAACCACTCATATTTTCATTCTGAAACTTTGAAATTTCCAAGTAAGTAGAAGAAATATTATGAAACCTCTGCATCATTCATGGATCTCATTTTAAAATGATTATATATATATATATATATATATATATATATATATATATATATATATATATATATATATATATATATATATATATATTGTTATTGTTATGGATTCAGCGGTGGCGGGATTCTCACCCGACTCTTGGCGCCACCCTCACCGCCGCCGTCTCAGGGGTTTATAACGCCGGCTGGC
>NC_140963.1:96110261-96132761 GCF_056783735.1 Eptatretus burgeri
ATTTATTAAATCTGCAAATATTGTGGAGCGTTTGTCCCTCCTTTCCCACCTTGTATGAACAATATTAACGGGTCTGAACAACCTGACCCTGACCCTGTGTGAGGTGTGCATCTGTACTGTATTTCTGCAATTTAATACCGCGCTGCCCGACACTATTCGGCAATTTTCAATGCTGTGGCATAAACAGAAAGTATTTGCAATAACAAAGCTGAAATATTAGAGAATATATGCCAATAATTTTATTTTTCAAAATGTTTTAATGGGAAAAATATTTGATTCAGTTATTAAAAAATATTCATGATCTACTTCCCCTGATATTTATTTTTTATCACCAATACATGAATTCTCTCTGGACCAAGCAATACTAATCAGAGATTGCCCTTCCAGTGTGGTACTACCATGAATTGATGAAATTTTAACATTTAAATTCAAGATTTCCCACATCCTGAATTTGCTTGTTGTGATTTTGCTGCTTCTATGTCACAAAGTGCTGAACAAGGAAAGTAGAAGCATCTGCATGAGTTCTGTCATAGTTGGTAAAGTGGGGCATTTTGTCTTGAGGCGATTAATTTTTTAAATCTTTGGCAGAATACAGGAAGGTTATGGTTCTGTGACGAGTCCCATGGGCCAAAATATTTCGCACAAGTTCTTGCACTCCTGTGACATTTTCCAGGTTGGGGAGGGTGGAATTAAGCCATGAGTGAGGTTTGACATGGATTCATTGGGGACATTCTCCTCTTGTCTGTTTCTTTTTCAGAAATGTCAGCAGCTGCAGACTTCACTTACCTGCTTCCATAGATCTTTGCTTGGTAATCACGTGGGACTTATAACAAGCTTTCTTGGTAAGAAATTCTTCCTTGGGTCAGAGTAAAGCATACCAAATCATGCAAAAATCCACTTCCCTTCCTATTTCCAATTTTTCATGTCATGTTTTCAGCATTGAGCAAAAGCTTTATTTGTAATTCATTTGTACTGTACTTCATATAGTACTAGCAGGGGTATCCGACATTGCCCGGTGCTATTCTAACCCTTTAGCATTTTGAGGAAATCAAATTTTGTTTTTCTTCTATTTTTTGAGGGGGCCGAAAACACTTTCCTACTCACTCAAGAATGGGGTCAGGGTTCATTTAATGTTATCTTTCACGTAGTTACAAACACTTAGGCACTATAGGGTGATTAAAAAAAAAAATCCAACTTTTTTTCTCAAAATTTTCAATTTTGTTTATCAAGTTTTTGCTTAAAACACTCCCCAACACAGACTGTAAACTTCTGAAAGTTTGATGAAGATCCGTTCAGCCACCTCTGAAAAAAATGGTGACACACACACACACACACACACACACACACACACACACACACACACACACACACACACACACACACACACACACACACACACACACACACCTCTCTTACATGACCAGTCGACCCACTCCCTACGGAAGCGGCAGGAAAGGTCAAGTATGATCCTCTCTGGAGTATACAGATTACAGTAGATCAAGGTTAGGGCCTCAAGAAAGTCAGGTTTTCTCCCTTTTCGTTTCATGTTAAGCAGTATTAACGACTGTTGAAAAAGGTAATGGTACATGTTTTTGGTTTATAATATTTTTACTTCCGGTAGGGGTGCACCACAAAACGCCACGATAAGGTCTTTATACATGTTAACACTGTGTTTGTCCGAGGAAAAATCCCTTGGGGAGAGAGGATATTATTATCATTATTGTTTTATAATAGCATTAATATTATGCTATCATTATTGTTATTAATTTCGTTATTAGAAGCAGGTTTGGAAAAATGTCATGATTAGCTATCTATAACACAGATATACACCATAACATGGATTTCACCAAAGACAGAAAACCCACTTGTGGAGGGGGTAAAACGAACTTGCAACAACCTCTGTCATGTGACCCTTAGTCCGCCTGTTAAGTTTCGTTGAGATTGGATAAGTATCGATCGAATGTATCTTCATCAAAAATACACACAGACAGACACCAAGTTGCATATTTTAGTGTGATCGTTTGATTAACTTCACCTTGTGGCTTAACATTTCTCACATTGTCTGGCATCTATGAATTTAGGGGCCTTTGGAATATTGTGAACGGTTATCTATACAGTCTTGTTTAAATCGGAGAAGAAATAAAAAAATGTTATGCAAAACATCAGCCGAAAGGTGCATCTCACCTCAAACACCGATGATGCTCAGCTACACTTAGGTAGTGATGTATGATATGCTTTAGTTTACATTCTGCACATTCCGTGCACTATTTTAGTTATGGAAGCTTACATCTGCCATTGCAAGAATGGATTCACGTTGTGGAATTCAGTTCCTGCTGACTTGTCGAGTTCAGTTTGACACAAAGTAATGATCGCAATACTTTGTACTTTACGACTTAGACCTTTGGCAATGGTCAGTAAGAACTCAATGTGAAGGTATCATTTTTACTCCTTTCTGTGCTTTTTAAATGGTATTTCCTGTCGCCCTCTGCTGGTGACAACATTTATTTTGCCCAAATTTCGCCTTAGCCTTTGTCCCTTGAAATTCCATTATTTTCAAATGACATCACTTGCAAATGAGGAGACCATGAGATGATGCTTTAAAAATAATTTTTTAATTCACTGTCTAAATGAAGAGCCAATTGGACGAAATTGATGAATTCCATACCCATTCCCGAGCGCCATAGACGGCCGAAGCAGTTTATTGAGCATTTTAATGCACTGAGTTGTTTCCCATTGCCTTTCCAGGGGTAGTCAGTACAGGAATTTGTAATGTAACCAGGGTGGCATCAACATTCGCTTGCTCTTTACAAAAGACACCGTGAGATATTTAATATCCACCAGCAGCAACAAATGCTGGCAGACGGGTCCCCAGCTTCACATCTTATTCAACAGACGGCACACACATCGATGCAACACACCGCCTGTGAAACATGAAGGTGCATGACAGCTTGCAGACAGGTCAAAAAAAATGAACCAAGACTAGACTGCTCAAAAGCAACTGTGCTCCCTCTGAGGAATCCTGCCAACACGATGAGTCAATTACTTGAAAACATTTTACTAGTTGTACATATATAAACATTTAGTAGTTGGACGTAGGCCGACATATTTGCAAGTGGTCACAATTTATTTTTTGCACATTGTTGCCTAAAAGTGTTAAGGTAAGAGAACTGGGTTCAAATCCAGTCGAAGAGAGAATCATTTTGGATTTGGATTCTAAGCTTCTGGCATTTGAGCAGGTCCCATGATATAACTACCGTGGTTGCTCTTGTATTATTGATTGAAAAACTCAGTTGACTCATTAAATAAAGCTCTTCAGTGAGAAGTCATCCGCTTGGTCTGATCAAATTATTGTGCCTGACCACATCCCTTTCACTGGAGAAAATGCTTTCAAACTTAAATTGAAACAATGCTTTGAACTATTATTTTTACATGGCAGGAAGGAAGATGCATTAGAGGTATTTTTGGTTTTTCAAATGGTTATCCTGCTTGTCAAATGTACTGTGCTCAATTGTGGAGGAAATGTTTCATCATGTATTCTCCATAAGAACATGTTATGATTGTTTATTCAGCTATTTCTCTTTATTTAAGCTTGTTTTCTGGCCAGATGATGGCGATATTTGATCACGTACAAGAGCTCAATTGACTCGCTCGACTGATTTCAGTTATTTATTTTATTTTGCCAGATAAACTGATCAACTCTCCTTTCTCTCAGTGCTTTTCCTGGAAAACGATTCCACATGTCAGCTACTCTCTGGTAAACAACTTGGCACATCCTATCGGTTACAGCTCACTTTCTCTTCAACTGCAAATTGTGCCTCCGAGCTTCTCGGTGTCCTGACCTGTTCAAGAAATATTTACAACATCTCAGATCTTTACTGAATCCTCTAAGTCTGGTGTTGGCTTCGTGGTTAGGGTGGTGCCTTGGGATCCTAGGGTCCTGAGTTCAAGCCCCGTTGGCTGCTTAATTATAATACACCAGGAGGTTGAATCAGCCTGTCATCCTTCCGAGGTCGGCAAAATGAGTACCAGTGTACTGGTAAGGGAGACACTACATCAGTGACATCGCCGTGTCCCACCCAATGATGCAACCATCAGGCACAGGCTGCACTCGATAGAGAGAGAGACTGAATCCTCTCCGATGGAGGAATATCCTACTTAAACGAGGTTATTAGAGGAAACACACACACACACACACACACACACACACACACACACACACACACACACACACACACACACACACACACACACACCTTCTCAGGATCTAATCATGATGCCTCATCAGATATGTCCAAAAATTATATTTGCCTGCTGATGTGTTATCTCAAGGGTGATTCCTGATTCTTTACTTTTCCTTTATGACCCATGGTAAGTAACTGAAATACTAGCTCAGAGGTAGTGCACTTGCCTTGTTGGCATTGAGTCTTGGTTTGATTCCTGACCTGATTATAAACTGCCACTCTGGTGATTCACAGACATGAATTGTACCCCCCCTTTGATGGAGCATTACAAGTTTACTGAATTACACATTACATTAATCTAAATAAATGCAAACAGTATTTAAAATCACTGCTTTGGTATCTTTCCGTTCAGAAATATTTTAGTGATTTTTGGAGTCTATTTTGTACCTGATCACAGGCCACAATTACCCAGAAACAGTAATTGCATAACAAATGTATCATAATGTTAAAAAAATTACCTGACATACACACCTATTTACCAGTCAATGTTGCTGAGCCTTTATGATGCCTGTGATTGGCAGGTATGTCATCATCAACACCATCCGCATTTTCTATTTTGATAAACATGTATGGAAGAATTGGCCCAGTCTCTACATAAACCTGACCAGCATCCCCAGACTCTGATAAATCTGCATCCGAGAATGAGGTGTGAACTCCATTTTCTGATTCTGACGGAGATGTTTGGTCAGCCATTCCATCCGAGTGGAATACGAGCACTCGTGTAGTCCGCGGAATTGTTTTCTTACCATGACATCATCTGCAGAACATAAGTTCCACCATGCTTGTCGGATGTTTTTCAGGGCAGTATCGAGGAACTTGACATTTTCTCTGTCATATGTCTCAAATAATTTTTAAAAAACCCACAAATACACAGTTATTTGTATATTACCCATATATTGGGCTGGCAGAATGACCTACAGGTATGCATACTTACATCTAGGCTGTCGAGCCTGGATTTGAATCCCGGCCCAGCCCAGCTGTCATCCTGGTGTTTTACAGGCATGGTGATTCATCAATGTGTGTGCCATCCCTTGGATGGACGTTAAACAGGAATTCCATCTGCCAGCATTAGTTGGTGGACATTAAAGACCGAACTGTGTCCTTCGTGAAGACGAGATGAGCTATCGCCGGATTTGAACCCTGGTCAAATTTCAAATCCCTGCCCAAGCCTACAGAGGGCATTGCATCAGCTGCACAGCCACGCCCTAAGCCAATGAAGCTACCCTGCAGCCTTGAGCTGTAAACGGAAGAAGGAGAAGAAGGAGAAGGAGAAGGAGAAGGAGGAGAAAAAGAAGAAGAAGAAGAAGAAGATGAAGACGAAGACGAGAACGACTCATGCATCATAATTTTGTAAGCAAAACATTTTTTCCCCTTTTTCTTTTTATTTCAGTAACCATTCCATTCGGTCTACTAAGCATTTGCTGATGGACCTTAAAGATCCCACAATCTCTTTCAAAAGAGAACCGGTAGGTCATTATACGTTGGTACCCACTGCCAACAACCAAATTCCTGCCCAAACCAATTACATTTCACCCCAAAGTGGATACCTATCCAGGATTGGTTGACGTCTTGCATTGTTCACCACTAGTAATGAGCAACCTGATGTTCTATGAAGAGTTCCAGCACTCCTTGACCTTGATCGACCACAAAGTATCTCCGTCAAAAAATTTCTTTCACTGTTGTTTCTTTCAACTCATGTTTACCTTACCGTTTGTTCACACCCAAAACATGCAAACTACCCGACACTTGTTTCTTTTCTTCCCAGATATTTACCTCATATCATTCCCAAGTCTTGTGACGTGTGAACATTTCAAAGAAAACAAACCGGTAGTTCCACAACCCCCACCAAATATAACGACGTTCATCCCACTCAATCAGAAAGGATGAAGTTTTAAATATGCGTTTCTTTACGCATTCATCTGAGGTGCATCGTAGAGTTTGTACAAGTTGGACATCAATTGACATCTGGGGATTTTTACCTCCGCCACCGAAGGTGAAGGGGATTATGTTTTCACCCCTCTCTGTTTGTCTGTTTGTTTGTTTGTCTGTTTGTGTGCAGGATATCTCAAAAAAGTTGTTGACGTTTCGGATGAAACTTGGTGCACATGTTGGGTGTGTGACAGGAATAAATGATTCGATTTTGGTGAAGATCCAGATCCGGATCTGGACACGTGAGTTATTTAATTTTAAAGTAATTCTTCACCATTGAGAGGAGAGGGCCAAAAACGATATATTACATGAAATCTCAAAAGGTTGTGGATGGATTCGGATGAAATTTTGTGGACAGGCTCGGTGTGTGACATGGACGAACTGATTAGATTTTGGGGAAGATCCGGATCCGGATCCGACTACAAGAATTTCTAAGTGATTCTTCACCATTGGGAGATCGGGCCAAAAACGATATATTACATGAAATCTGAAAATGTTGTGGATGGATTTGGATAAAACTTGGTGTCCGTTTTGGATGTTTGGCAAGGACGAATTGATTCGATTTTGCTGAAGATCTGAATCTGGATCTGGATGCGAAAATTATTTAATTTCTAAAGTGATTCTTCACCATTGAGGGATGGGGCCAAAAACGATATATAACATGATATTTCAAAAATGTATTGAGCCCAATATGTTCTCATGGATCAGGCATTACGTGGCAGGGGCATGCGCTCTACTGAGTACCCTTATAGTTGCATTTGAATTTCAAGAATATTGTTGTTAGACAACGCATATTCGTCTGGGATTAAATTTTGAATTCAAAGCACGAGTCGAACCATTACTGAGGCTCCGCAGTGCCCTGCTCATTCGGGCTGAGATTTGGAATTTGTTCAGCATTCCAGCGATAGCTCGCCTCCTCTTCGTGAAAGATACTGTGTATCTATATTGTCCTGCAAACGAATGCTGGCAAACAGGACATAGTTTTAATGTCGATTGATGGACGGCGCACACCTTGATGTATCACCCTGCAAGTGAAACACGGGATGACAATTTATATAGCTGGTTGGAGATTCAAACCCTGTGAAATAGTGGAGCAACTTCGCTAAATATAGCATAACAATTATGCTTTTTGTGAGGAAAGCACCAAATTTGGCGCACTCGTAGCCTATCATATTATGAACAGATTTGGATATTGGACCATCTCAAATTCAGCCGCTGATTTTCATTTTCATTTTCCACTTTTTTCATTTTCACTGCCATTTTCCACTGCCATCAAAAATTTTGAGATGGCCCAATATCCAAATCTGTTCATAATATGATAGGCTACTCGTGTGACGAATTTGGTGCTTTCCTCACAAAAAGCATAATTGTTATGCTAAGTTGCCCCACCAAAAGGATTTTTGTGATACCAGAGATATGTGTGTAAATTATGTATATACAATACTGTATATCAGACAGAAATTACAAGGACATCAGAAAACGGACAAAATATTGTGTATCACATTTCAACCTGGAATTTAAGCATGAGTCATGGGTTCAGATGGCAGGGTGACCCTTTGACATCGAAAAGAGCAAGTCCTCTATCGCACATTATTAAATGGAAGCCACAATTCAAAATTTGAGTAACTGAGAATTACAAAAGATCTGATCAAGGTTAATTATCTTCCTTCACAATGTGTAAAAATAACTTTTAAAAAATCAATTATTGAGCAGTAAATAAAACTTAAGTGAGATTTCCAGTAATTTATATTGAGGCAGCCATCTCTTGCTTTTGTGCGTTCGTGATTGGCTGTGAAAAATCTATCTTTGTCACAGATGCCATAAGCATAATCAATATCACAGACTGTATCCTGTTTTGTCCAACCAATTAGAGCACGAATGGAGTGTTTACATGTGTACGTATATATGTATATGTATAATCTGATGCTGACAGATGGTATGGAAAGTCCAAAACTGATTGAAAACGTTTTATTATGGTGAACAGAATGGTGACCTTTTAGTTATGAAGTACTGCTGACACAACATCATGTGCGCATACACTCTCAGGAGTGCCAGAAAACATCTGTCTAACCTCAAGATTGAACTTTCAAACTTGTCTCCCTCCTCTAAAACCTGGTGGTGCCTTGTTAAGTCTGCCTCTGGTGCATGCTCCCACTTTATCCCTTCCCTCACTTCAAAAGGCACCACAGACGACTCCACTCATGAGAAGGCTGAATGCTTCAATTCTGTATTTGCTTTCAAATCGTGTACCCCAACCCCTCACTCTCTATACTCACTATTCCCATGCATACCCAGCTGTTCCTGGACTGTCTTTTTCACTTGTGAAGGTGGAGAAGTTTCTGGAAACCCAAGACTCTAATTCTTTTTGCCCCATCATTTGCCCGAGGTCATCTGCCACCTACTTGGAAGTTAGCGAATAAGTGGCATTCCATAAACAAGGTGCAAAAGCCAAGCATCTTAACTGCAGACCTATCAGTTTACTTGCAATCATCTGCAATGTCATGGAATCCATCATCACAGTTGATATGAAATCCATCCTTTTCTCCAACATCCTCATCTCAGATTACCAATTTGGTTTCAGACCAGGGCACTCTATCTTCGACACGCTGCTTCTACTCCCCCGACAATAGATGGAGGCCCTCAATGACAGACATGAGATCAGGGCCATCTCTCAAAGACATACTGTATATCGAGCTTTCGGTACAATCTGGCACCCTGCCTTGCTCTCCAAACTCTCCACTTTTGGGTTACTGACTTCCTCTATTCTCGTAGCCAATGCTCGTCTCCCAACTGAATCCTTTCATCTCCTCTCCTGTCAAGGCTAGAGTGCCCAAGGCAGTGTTCTTGGCCCCCTGCTAATTCCTCATCTTCATCAAGAATCTCTCTGACTTTGCAGAAAAACATTTTTATCACCATATATTCCACCCTCTGCCTTGACATCACTCATCCTTCAGATGAAGGATGTCACATCACTCAAGCAGCAGCCTCCACTCTCTCTTCAGATCTTCATAGAATCACAAGCTGGTAAAACACTTAGAATCGGTCTTTCAATCCTGACAAATCACACATTCTCACTCTCTATCTCAGAAAGGGCAATCTGGCAAACGTCTACTTTCTTAACAATCCTCTTGAAGAAGTTCTGCCACTCAAACTGTTGGGTCTCACTCAAACTGTTGTTGGGCCATGATCTTTTTTGGGAAAACAACATCTATAATTTGGCCTCCAAAGCCAGTCGCTGACTATGCATCCCTTGTTGTGCAAAGTCCTTCCTCGACACACCTGAAATATTATCCACCTCCACGGCCTTCATCCGCAGCTTGATGGAGTATTGCTCTCCCCTTTGGGCTGGTATCCCTGCCTCACACTTTCTCAGCTTGACGCCATGGAAACCAAGGCCTTTAAGATCATTGGAATCTCTGGCAATGAAGCTGAGTCTATAATCATATCACTGCCCTCTGACAAACAGATTGGTCGTCTTTATTTTCTACCGCCTCCTTTCTGGTGTTGCACCCTTTGATTTCTTAGTGACTTGCCTCCTCCCTCCTCCAGCTCAGTTTCCACAGGGTGCACATGTTTCACCAGCAAATGCCTTCTGGTGAAACTCCTAAAATCCAGAATCATTGCTCATCTCCACTCATTTGATACTCCTTTTCCCCACCTATAGAACCAACTTACGCATTTTCTTAAATCTCATTCTTCCCTCCAGATGTTCAAAACAAATGTTCATCACCATCTCAGATCATTCAAAACCATGATATTTTCTACCCCCGTTAACCCCTCCAAAGCTCACCTCTTTCCAAATTTCGAAGGTGTCCTTCCTGAGAGTATGCTTTTGTATCCATCTTCACCACTCCATGAGTCCTCCCCACATTCCTTACTTATCCAAGCCTCCTTCTATTTTCTCCTTCAATCCTGCTGTCGGTGTGTTTCCCATCTCTCTTTCTACTGTTTCTTTTGTTCTATTGGGTCCTGATCCATTCTGTGTTCTTGCTTTTCCACTCGCCTTGACTTTATAGACCAAAAAAATAAATAAATGCCCAACGTTTTTGAAAGATGTGTTCGGACCATTAGCACCCATTACCTTCATGTAGACTGTGGAACTTTCTTAAAAAAACTTGAAGAACTTTCTCAGAAAATACGGTATCGAAAATAACATTTCACAAAATTCTGTTCTCAAATTATTAATTCTCAAAAATTCTTTGATATAATTATTGCCTCTGTACTGCATGTTAAACTTTCGAACTGAATGAAACCTTGACTTTTTAGGAGCACTTCATGAACCAGTACCATTTCAACATCCATCTGATGGATGGCAAACACGTTCATGTATGTACATGTGCAGTCCTAACCTCTATTCTGGCATGTAGGTTAGGACACCGCACACCTACTTCCTAACCTATATTAATTTCTTCCATAACCGACAGTGAAGAGGAAAGAGACAGAGGTAGAGGGAGAGGGAGAGACACAGCAGTGTGTCAGTGGCATTGCTGCAACCCCAGAAATGATGCAACTCACATCCATTGCATATGGATGAATTAATGAAGCCACCCGCAAAAGATTCTTGAACCCATCAGACTGTCAGCAAGGATAAAAATATGTTCCAAAAAGTAACTTTTATCCTAATTAAATGTAATATGTTAATTAGCAAAGTGCCTCGGCCTCTGCCTCTTAACTCGGAAAGGCTAGGGAATGCCACAGGCTACGACCTACTTTCTTGGAGAGTATAAGTTATAATTGTTATAGATTTGGCAGGTTATTTAGTGAAAGTGTGAAAAATTCATGAATGGAGGGAGGCAATGAGAGACTTGTACTCCCCACCCCTCTTCTACTCCCTTGCCCTCCTTTCTCTCTTAACATCATACTCCCTTCGCTCATATCATACTCACTTCTCTTGCATTTGTCATTTTAATTTTTCAATTTTGCCCCTGCCTCCCTGGTGCATCCATATTAAATAAATGGCCCCTAAGGCATCAAGATCTCCTTTTGAGGCTTACATTGGCCCTTGCTGTCACTTTTTGTCATTGCTCATGTACCGTTTTGATATTTACCTCCACCAGCAAAGGTGGATGGAGGTTATGTTTTCACCCCTCACTGTTTGTTTGTTTGGTTGTGAACAAAATATCACAAAAAGTTGTGGACAGACTTGGATTTTGTGGATTGCTTGGGTATGTGACAAGGCCGAAATTATTAGATTTTGGTGAAAATCTAGTTCTTGATCCAATAATTTTTTAAGTGATTTTTTTTACCATTGAGAGATGGAGCTAAAAAACGATATATAGCAAGATATCTGAAAAAGTTGTTGACGGATTCTGGCGAAACTTGGTCGGCAGGTTAGGTATGTAACAAATAAGAATTGATTCGATTTTGGTGAAGATCCAAATCCGACAATTGTTTTTTTTAGTGATTCTTCCCCCATTGGTTAAAATAGGGCTAAAATGATATGTTGCACGATATTTCAAAAAGTGACGGACAGATGAGAACGAAAATTGGTAGATGAGTTGTTTACTTGACAATAATGAGCTGATTAAATTTTAGTTCAGGACCAAATCCAGATCTGGCCTATCAGAGAGATACAAAATGTAAACTAATCAGCCTGGCGGAGGTATGCACTCCACCGAGTGCCCTTATAGTTTTGAACAGAGATCATTCTTCCTTATAAATACCATCACTGCTTGCTCAATATCTTGTCATGCTTGATGGCAGAGAGAGACTCTTGAGAAACTCGTACTACTTTTGTCAATCTTGGGCCCACTGACTGATTGCTATTCAGGTGCTCCCTCGCTCCCTCAGCTCCTTTTCCACTGTATGCTGCCATGTCTCCATTAGTCACCTAACGTTCCTTCAACCTTCATACATCCAGCATATTGCAGTTTTTGTAATGTTGTTGTTTTTTCTATGTGTAATATATCCCCAATCCATCTCCACAAACTCCTTTTAATGTCCTCCATGATGTTTTCCTTCCAAGTCTTTCTTTCTACCTCCATGCTCACTTTATCTGACCAGAGGATTCATAATATATTGTTGCGGGTTGGGGGTCGGGTGAAAAGACCACGAGGTGGGGGAAGCTATCTCGGTTCCCACCAGACTCCCCGGAATTGTAGGCCGTCGCACACGGATAATTCCGTGACGTGGCGGGTCGCTTAACCGACCGTGGACGCCAATAGCTCAACCGCGTGACCTAGGGTCCTCCCGTCTATGGGTAAATCGGGTTACTGAATTAATCACGTGGTTTATTTACTGGGGAACACGCCCTCGGTACGCCTTGTCCGAACCGGATTACTCTACCGGACCGGATCACTTTTCCGTATCGGATGCAGCCGAGCGACACTGCCAAGGATGTACCGGCTAAAAGGAACAGATCTTTGGGAATAAAGTCCCAGCTAAGCTTGGATTCGGACCATGCTGGATCAATGCTAGAAACCACAAAGACGAGCTGGGAACATTCCTAATAATGATTTATTAACAATGGGCGAGGAAAGGTATGTGGCACGATCAATATTTATGGGGGGTGTGGTGCAGCAAATAAACAAGCAACTTACAAAAGTGGACACAGAGCAGACTTAACGCGAAAATAACAACAATAATAATAACAATCTTCTGCAGTCTCACTTAAGCAGACAGGTGCCAGGACACACACA
This sequence comes from Eptatretus burgeri, assembly GCF_056783735.1. NCBI lineage: Eukaryota > Metazoa > Chordata > Myxini > Myxiniformes > Myxinidae > Eptatretus > Eptatretus burgeri. The sequence continues at coordinate 96,123,070 of NC_140963.1, forward strand.
CGCACACACACAGACACAGAACACCTGATGAAGAGAAAGTTTTGAACCAGGAAGGGAGAGAAGTTGAGGCTATGTTCTTGGTACCTTTGTGCTTGATAGCACGATGCGCCACTTTTACGTTTCGGGGTGGGGAGGGTGCTCCGTAGTGCGGCACCAGCCAGGGCTTGAGTGGAGAAGGGGTGGAGTCCAGGGTGGGTGGACGGAGTGGAAAGCAGGACCAGGTAGGCAGGTGGGGTTCATATCGTGTGGGTGGAGATGAGGAGGCGGAGTCCAGACAGCAGGAGGCGGGTCGTGCCGAGGGACGAGGGGGAGGCCAGATTAAGCAAGTGAAAGAGAAAAGAGGAGAGAGGCGGAGGGAATGCTCCGACCTTTACAGGAATTGCAGCGCGGTGGGGAGGGGCCACCCCAAAGCAAACGACATCACCTGAATTGGGCTCTCAGATTGGCCCCGACCCCTCACGTGGACCATTAACTTTGGCCGGAAACCCCCTCACTTCGTTTCTGGCAAGGTCATCTCAGACAGCAGCAATATTCCGCTCTGACCCCACGACATGACACAAATCGCCCACACCAAAATTAGCATGCGAATCGTAATGCAAAAATCCCCGGGCCATGCCCTGGCGACTGGCCGAGGTTCCCGCATGCCCACTCGGGCGTCCGACCAGCACCGATTAATGCGCGCGCCACGCGCCCGCACTGTACATTCCCCGGCTCGATCGCAGCTTCGCTGGCCGTAGAGACGAGATGACGTTCACCATCCATGGGGAATCCGCTGCTGCCAGCGAGGGCCAAAGGTACATCGTTAAGGATAAATCCATGCACATTTCGCAAGCGGCGTACATGTCTGCCTTCGAGCACATTCTATACAGTGCGCGGGGTTAGGCCATTATGCACGTGGTCAGTGACATTGCAGGTGGGAAAATGATGCCAGTCCTGAAAGCCAAACGTCTTGCTCCCGAAGGAAGCGTGTATTCACTACACTGAACCAGATATAACCCCAGCATACAATATACATTTGAGATTAATGAGATTGTGTTTTAGTACATAGAAGTTGAGGTGCAATTTATTGATGCATTTAAATAGGGTTATATAATAATGGGTTTGGTGGCAGGTCACTTTCGGTTTACCACCATAAGCTTTTGCCCAGGATAATTTTTTTATGATTAATATGATAATATTCGAGAAAGAGAGAAGTCTGGCAAGAATGACAGCCTCCTCTGTTAGCTACAATTAAGAGAGCCTCATGCAATGATAATTGGATTCTCTTTGAACTCTTGAAGATGCTTAACATGCCTGACTGCAGGATTCTGTTTCAATTACTTAGTGCCTTTTGTCAAGTGCCTGGAATCCTACTTATCAAGAAAAAAAATGCCCCTAACTGTTCCTTTGATCTGATTTTTTTTTGTGTTCATAATCAAGGCTCGTGGAAGAGCTCAAACACTGTATGGATCAGGATGCAACAGAACAAAAGGAACAGCAGAAAGAGTGGGGAAATATCAACAGCAGAGTTGAAGGACAAAACAGAACGAGATTTGGACAAGTATGGGATGTGGGGAGGAATGAAGAGTAGGTTCGGATATATGGGATGGACAAGATGGATACAGAAGCAAACTCCCAGAAAGGACAAAACTGGAAAGTTAGAAGGTGTTCGACTTGGCGGTAGGAGGGGTTTAGAGGGGGTAGAAAATATCATGGTTTGGATGGGGGGTGATCTGAGATAGTGGTGAACAGTCATCTTTAATCTTGAAGACATGGAGGGAGGAATGAGTTTGAAGAGAATGTAGAAGTTGATTCCACATTCAGGAAAACTGAGGACTGAATGAGTAGAGGTGAGCAGTGATTCTGAATTTTGTTATTTTCACCAGAAGGGTGTTAATGGTGGACCGCATGCATCTTGCAGAAACCTGGGGCGAAGGGGCACAGAAGGAGTAGAGGGTGCAAGACCAGAAAGGTGGTTGAAGACAAAGATCACTGACCTGTCTGTGATGGGATAGTGAAAGGCCCATTGACTCAGTTTCATCACAGCAGATTCCAATGAAATTTGTCTCATAATGCTCAGTAAGTTTATTTGAGAGAGATAAATACATATATTTTCTTAACCCGTGGACCACTCTTGGACAAGGTGTACTACCCTATTTTAGCCTCCCAATCAGGGTTACTTGAAGCCATGGGAGGACAAGATGGATGGCCATGCAGGCAGCTGTCAAATATTACCAGTAATGGCTGCATTGCTTTGATGATAGGTAGAGGTTTATTTTATGGAGAACAATGGCTAGGATCACCCAACTAGTGCAGACACTGTCCAGATGAAGGCAATGGCAAACCACATCCATACATGACAAGCAACCAATCATCATCATAAATCTAAGAAATAAAGCTATGGTTCCGGATGATGAACCACCCAGGTTTGAAACCTCCAAAATGGCTACTGGAGAAGAGCAAAGTGCTTTGATGAGTACGAATGGTTATTATGACGCGACTCGATCAAACTTGCAAGGAAATCCAGTCCCGGAGGTTGCTAGAAATGGATGTTGAACACTGAGCTTCTCAAATGTTCACAAAATTGGAACATAGAATGCAGGGTCAATGAATTGGGGAGAGTTAGCCATATATAACATTTGAACCACTGACTCACTGACTGATATTAAAGACCTTCCGGGTGACTTAAAAAGCTGAAATTTTGCATGCAAATGGACATCGAAGCCGGTACACAGGAAAAAACACAAAACCATTGGAAAACATCCATACATGAAATATAAATAAATGAAAATAAATAAATGAATAAACAAATGCAGGTGAGCGACCCGAGAATGGGGGAAGCACAGTAATTTTGCATGCCAACGGACATCAAAGCCGATACACCAGGAAAAAAAAATATTTACAGAACCGTTGGAAAGCGTCTGTCAATTAAAATATAAATAAATGAATAAAAATTAAAAAATAATAATTAATTAAAAATCAAATGCAGGTGAGTGATTGGAGACAATGGGGAAGCACGGTTCATTATTGCTTACAATGTGGAAGCATACCCCTATGGGATGTTATAAAGAGAGATGAAGAGGATAAGAATTGGAATTGTGGGGATAAGTGAACTTAGCGTGGACTGGTTTGGGGAAGTTTCAATCTGATCATTACAAAGTGTTCTTTTCTGGTCATGAAACATGTAAAAGAAATGGAGTAGGAGTAATTTCCAAAAGTAAGATGATAGGGTCTGTACTGGGATATAAACCAGTCAATTATAGGTTTACTGTATATCATTGAGGTTGAAAGGACAACCAGTGAATCCCATCATCATTCAGATATATGTTTCAACTTCTGCAGCAGATGAAGAAAATGTGGAGGAGTTTTCAGGAAAGTTGCAGGAAATGTTAGGGCAGGTGTCTGAAGGAGATGTTGTAATTATTATAGGAGACTGAAATGCAAAAATTGGAGAACCAGGAGCACCAGGGATTGCAGGGAAGCACAGACACGGTATCAGAAATGAGCAGTGTGAGTGAATGCTGGTGTTCTGTGTGGAGAATAAGCTCAAAATTTCAAACACATGGTGCAAACAACCCAAGTGTAGACTGTAAATATGGAGCGCAGACAGAGAATGTTCAAATAACCAAATCGTTGCCTTAACTTCACAAGCCAGCAAGATAATACTTAAGGTATTCAACACAGAAAAGAAGACTTCATTAAGCAAGAAATTCCCATTGATCAAACAGGTTTCAGAAGAGGAAGAGGTACTGGAGATCAAATCGCTAATCTGATGTGGATCATGAAAAATGTTAGGGGATATCAAAGGAAAGTACATCACTGTTTTTGAGATAATAGCAAAGCCTTCAATTGTGTTGGTAATGAATTGATATGGATTATGCTGAGAAATGGGAATGTTAGAGCACCTGATATGTCTGAAAAGAAGCCAATACACTGAACAATAAGCAACAGCAAGAACAGAGTATGGAGAGACAAAATGGTTTGGCATTTGAAAAGGAGGTTAGACAGTGGTGTACTTTCTCCCCTAACTTATTCAATCTCTATAGTAAGTACTTATATTAAACTTCTCCTCCTCTTGCCTTTATAAGGGGTGAGGTCCGATGGCAACAAGCTTCTGCCCTGCCTTGACCACGATACTCCACCACCTCCCTCTGTCCTCAACCAACTCTCTCCACTCTCCAACCACCCCTACCTTATGGATATCCCTCCTCACACAATCCTTTCATCTCGACCATGGTCTACCTCTTTTCCTCATACCATGCTCCATCAACTGAGCGACTCTGCCATTCCTTCTTCTCCGATCCACACCAAGTGCCTAGCCCATCTCAGCTGGCATTTCACCAATCTCCCTATCATACTCATCTGCACGCCAAAATCCTCCCCCAGTTCATCCATCCTCCTCCTATCCACCCTCTTCACTCCTACAAACCTCCTGACCCAGTTGTTCTCGCAAACCTGCAGCCTCTGTTGTTGTCTCTCTGGCAGTGCCACCGTCTCCAGATCGCAAAGGTAGGCTGGTGTTACACACTACATCTGAACATTCCCTTTCAATCTTCTTGATATCTTTCTGTCTGCCATGACGCCCTCCACCCTCCTCCACAACTCTGCCTCAGACTTACCATCCCCAGTCGCTGTTCCTCCCAGATACTCAAACCTATTTTCCTGCCTGATCTCCTTTCCCTCGAAAATGATATTCACTAATTTTCTCTGCTGCCCACACACATAACCTCAGTTTTCAGTCATCTTCAGCCCATGGTTCCAAAAATGGCTCCTTCCACTCCCCCAGTACTTTATACATCTCACGCTCAATCTCCACCACAACAGCTAGATCATCCGCATACAGCATCATCCCTATTCGACCCTTCAAGCTCACCTTCCTGCTTACTAGTTCCATCACCATGATACACATGAGTAGGCTGAGAGCACTTCCCTGCTTCAAACCAATGTTCACGCTGAACTCCTCAGACATCCCAAGGCCAACCAAAACTCTTCCCTTTGTTCCCTTGTACATCCCTTCCACCAACGTTACTTCTGCTTCTAGCTCTCCCATCCACCTCAGTGTCACCATCATCATCTCTCTTGGGACAGTGTCATAGGCCTTCTCCAGGTCCACAAATCGCAATAACATATCACCTTCCACCTCCAATCGGACGAGCGGTTCAAAAGTTACGGCCATTTATCTGTCGACCAATATCTGCGAGAGAGGGGGGCGGGATGAGAGTGGGGGCGAGAGAGAGGGGCGAGCGAGGAGGGAGGGAGAGAGGAAGGGCGAGACTAGGGGGGAGAGAGGGGAGGGCAAGAGAGGGGGAGAGAGGGGTGGGAGTGGGGACGAGAGAAAGAGAGCGAGAGAGGGGGATGGGAGAGGAGGTGTGAGAGGGGGTGGGAGTGGGGGCGAGAGAGAGGGGCGAAAGAGAAGGGCGAGAGAGAGGGGCGAGAGAGGAGGAGGGAGAGAGGAGGGGTGAGACTAGGCGTGAGAGAGGGGGAGAGGGGGAGAAAGAGGAGGGGAGAGAGAGGGGTGAGATTAGGGGTGAGAGAGGGGAGGGAGAGGGGAGGGAGAGGGGAGAGAGAGGGAGGGAGAGGGGACGTCACAATTCAAGAGAGGGGGGAGGGAGGGTGGCGAGAGAGGGGCGAGAGAGGGACGAGAGAGGGACGAGACTTGGGGGGAGCGAGGGGGGGGCGAGAGAGGGAGCATCACAATTCTTCTTTGTTTGATATGACGTCACAATTGACGCTGGGGACCTGAGTACGTTTCCCAGGTGTTTCCCAAGTTATGGCCATTTATGATACGGTTGGTCCGATCTAATTGAAATAATGCCCCAATCCAGTCGTCGTTTATGCACCTACGGGCCCGTACTAGTATATATAAACATATATATATATATATATATATATATATATATATATATATATATATATATATATATATATATACATACATACACATATATGAGGCACCGCGAGGAGGAGAGATGTGTGGTGAATTGAAGGTCGTGACGTGAGATCACATGTTGCCCGGCTAAAAGCACAGAAGAGATAAAGCTGAGGTTCGGCTCGGCCGCGGGGATTGTCCCTAGGGCATTGTCGTTTTATGTCGGAGGCTCACTTGGTGCTCATTGAATGGTGAGAATACTGATTTATATATAATACTGATTTATTTTGCGGTGATTAGTTGCGCGTGTGTACCTTACTGCTTATGTACTCCATGCTGCGTCTGTATTTCCTGGTGTGCCCGTAGAAGCGGCTTCAATCAAATGGAATAAAGCCTAAACTCTGAAGGTTCTTCTCTCGTCCTCATTTCAATTTATTCCATTTGGTTTTCTCGGCTCTCTCAACCAACGATGGACAAGATCTACAAACCAGAGAGGTTCGACGCAGACCCAAACGCGACTGACTCAGAAATGAAGTGGTCGCATTGGTTCCGTTCCTTCTCACACTATCTTACCATCATCGAAGAAGGAGCCGACAAATTGGCCGCCCTCGTGAATCATGTCTCGCCCGGCGTATACAGGCTCTTCTCGGAGTGCGACACTTACGAAGCAGCGATCGACGTGCTGCAGGCGCTCTACGTGAAGCGCAAGAACGAGGTATACATACGACATCTTCTCAACACACGCAAGCAAGCAGCCGGGGAGACAATCGATCAGTTCCTGCAAGCTCTGAATCAGCTGGGAAAAGACTGCAGCTTCCGGGCCATAAGCGCCGAGGAACACCGAAAGGAAGCGACCCGGGAGGCATTCATCCAAGGACTTAGATCAGCCCACATATGGCAACACTTACTAGAGAAAGCGCAACCCACTCTTGAAAAGGTAGTCGATCAGGCTCGAGCGATGGATACGGCTCAGCAGCAATCTGAGTCATTTGGGACACCGATGCTGCTAATGAACGCGGCTACGGTGGGAACTCAAGGAACCCCACTGGCACAGACACAGCCAGACACAGGGGATGGAGAAACACCCGAGGAGCCGGATACACAGGCCACGTCAAACTCCTCAACAACTGCTCCGGTTGGTAAATGCTTCTTTTGTGGGTACAAAAGACACCTCCGTCATAAATTCCCCGCCAGAGATGCCACATGTATGAATTGTGACAAGAAAGGGCATTATGCCAGGGTATGTAAATCTACTCTAAGGAGAAATAAACCCACTTCTGCGGCTCTCTACTCGCAAAATAAACTAACTGCAGCCTCCCCGGGGAATCTATCCCAGGCTATCATCAACGTACGAATTAACGGGCATATGGCTGAGGCACTGATTGATACCGGTAGCTCTGAAAGTTTCGTCAACAGCTCGCTAGTGAAGGGCAGGAAATGGAAAATCCACCCGACAGACAATACGGTATGCATGGCCGCCACATCACTACAGTCCCGCGTACGAGGGTACTGCAATGTTGAATTGGACGTAAAAGGGTACACGCATCGGGATGTAAGGGTACTGGTGCTTCGTGATTTGTGCGCAGACGTAATTCTGGGTCATAATGTCCTCAAGCAGCACACGAGCGTCGAAATACCCTTTGGAGGAAGCAAACCTCGTCTAATTTTAAATGCCTTGACGACCGCAGAGGTAACGTCCCCCCAGCTGTTCGCTAACCTGTCGCCGGTCTGTAAACCGATAGCGATCAAATCGCGGCGATATACCACTGCTGACATGAATTTCATCACTTCAGAAACCAAGCGATTACTGGAAGAAGGAATTATAGAACCGAGCGATTCGCCATGGCGCGCACAGGTGTTGGTGACCAGCAGTCAGAACCATAAGAAATGAATGGTTGTCGATTATTCCCAAACGGTCAATCGCTTCACCCAACTCGACGCCTACCCACTGCCGCGCATAGACGAGATGGTCGAACGCGTGGCCAATTATAAGATATTCAGCACCATCGATTTGCGAAGCGCCTATCAACAAATTCCCATCCGAGAGAAAGACAAACCTTACACCGCATTCCAGGCAGGTAGGCGCCTCTACCAATTCAGGAGGATTCCATTCGGTGTCACGAATGGAGTAGCTTGCTTCCAACGGGTTATGGACGACATCATCTCAGATGAAAACCTCAAAGACACTTTTGTTTACGTGGACAATGTCACAGTGTGCGGTAGGGATCAGGGGGAACATGACATGAATCTGGACAGATTCTTAAGCATTGCTAGAAAATATAATCTGACTCTCAACTACGAGAAATGCGTATTCTCGGCAAGGTCAATTGACCTTCTCGGCTACACGATAGCCGACGACACGATTAAGCCTGATCCTGAGCGATTGCGCCCACTTCGTGAGCTACCCCACCTCAGGACCTGCAGACAATGCGCCGGGTGATTGGCATGTTCGCTTACTATGCGAGATGGATTTCGCAATACTCCGAGAAAATACATCCCCTAGTGCATTGCAAAAACTTTCCACCAGATGCCGCTGTTGTAACAGCTTTCCACAAACTCAAAGACGATATCAGTAATTCCGTGGTATTATCGATCGATAGCTCGGTGCCCTTCATGGTGGAGACAGATGCTTCAGATCACGCGATAGCTGCTACGCTTAATCAGTCTGGGCGACCCGTCGCGTTCTTCTCGAGAACTCTCTCTGGAAGCGAGCAGAGACACTCGGCAATAGAGAAGGAGGCGTACGCCATCGTCGAAGCGCTGCGTAAATGGAGACATTATTTACTGGGAAACCACTTCACGCTCGTTACGGACCAACGATCCGTGGCATTCATGTTTGATGGGAAAAATAACGGGAAAATTAAGAATGAAAAAATTATGAGATGGCGGATAGACCTAGCCTGCTATAGTTACGACATTGTTTACCGGCCCGGGAGGGAAAACCCTGCTGCAGACACCTTCTCGCGGGTCTACTGCTCGGCGACAATCAGTCGGGCTTTGCAAGACCTCCATGTGTCTCTGTGCCACCCGGGGGTAACCAGAATGGCACATTTCGTGCGCAGACAGAACCTGCCCTATTCTATTGAAGATATTAAACAAATGAATGCTTCATGCCCTGTTTGTGCTGAACTAAAACCCAGATTCTATGGTGCGGCTTCTGGCAGACTGATCAAGGCCACTTCTCCCTTCGAGAGACTAAACATTGACTTCAAAGGGCCCCTGCCGACCGAGACAGACAACAGATACATATTCACTGTTGTTGATGAGTATTCAAGGTTCCCTTCCGCGTTTCCGTGCTCGGATATGACCTCGGGCACTGTCGTGAAATGTCTGTCTGACCTCTTCGCGATGTTTGGGAAACCTTCGTACATACATTCAGACAGAGGGCCGTGTTTCATGTCGGCCGGGCTAAAACAATTCCTATTAGAGCACGGCATAGCAACTAGTCGAACGACGGGTTACAACCCACAGGGTAATGGGCAGGTGGAACGATATAATGGAGTTATTTGGAAAGCCGTAACTCTGGCGCTGAAATCGAGAGGACTGGGGCCCGAGCGGTGGGAGGTTACCCTACCCGACGCTCTGAATTCCATACGCTCTTTGCTCTGCACGTCCACCAATGCAACTCCTCATGAGCGAATGTTTACTCACCAACGACGTTATGTTGACGGCCAATCGGTGCCCAACTGGCTAACCCATCCCGGAACAGTGTTCATGAAACGCCCGGTACGACAAAGCAAGTATGAACCCATGGTGGAAGAGGTCGAACTCATCGATACTAATCCAGAATACGCTCATGTCAGGCTCCCGGATGGCAGGGAGACCACTGTGTCGGTTCGTCATT
>NC_140963.1:96137761-96140261 GCF_056783735.1 Eptatretus burgeri
TCTCTTTCCTGGCATTTTGATTGATTTTGCTTTGAAATTCATTCTTTATTTACCTCAGAAAATAAAAGGTTCTTTTTATTTCTTAATTTTATTAGTAATAAATTAATTACTTGTCAATTTCCAACCTGTCCGTGTTTGTCCTTTCTTTCCATTGGTCTAGCATTGTTCGAACCGAGATAGACTGGAAGGTAATTACCACAGATTTGACCAAAAAATCGTCGGCACGCTCCAGCGGTTAAAACGCTCAGCCACCCTAATTAAAATCGAATCAGATAACATTGGTGCTTTGCCGAGGGCACGCTCCCCGCTCAGGTAACCACGTCTTTCTCTAGTTAAACGGAATAATTAGATGGCGGACACTGGAACTCGTGGTTGACTGGGTGGCGTTCATGGTATTAAAACAACCCACCGTACCACAACATTAATTGTGAGTGGTGGCCCCAGGTCCAGCTCTACCAAAGACAACCGGGGATTAGTCCCCCTGAGTGACAAGCTGGTGTCTCGGTATCCATCACCGCAACAATGTGTGTGTGTGTGTGTGTGTGTGTGTGTGTGTGTGTGTGTGTGTGTGTGTGTGTGTGTGTGTGTGTGTGTGTGTGTGTGTGTGTGTGTGTGTATATATATATATGTGTGTATCTTCTTCTTCTTCTTTCGGCTGCTCACGTTAGGGGTCGCCACAGCAGATCATCCGTATGATCCGCATAGTGATTTGGCACATGTTTTACACCGGATGCCCTTCCTGACGCAACCCTGGTCGCCTCTTGCGACACAGGGATCTGGTACACCTCTTTCAACCGGGGTATACACCGGCCCAGTACACTGGTACTCATTTCGCCGACCTCGGAAGGATGACAGGCTGAGTCAACCCCCTGGTGTATTAATTTAGTGACCCAACAGGGCTTGAACTCAGGACCTTTTGGATCCCAAGCCGCTGCCCTAACGACTGCGCCAACACCAGGCTATATACTGTGTGTATATATATATATATATATATATATATATATATATATATATATATATATATATATATATATATATATATATATATATATATATATATATATATATATATATATACGTATAGATATATACGTATAGATATATATATATATATATATATATATATATATATATATATATATATATATATATATATATATATATATATATATATACGTATATATACACACAGTATATGTACAGAATGGTATTTGCAAGTTGTGGTAACAAAAAGTGCACCACCAAATGTAGAGTGTAAAGTAAAACCACCAACCAAATGTAAAGTGCACCACCACCAAAAAAAAAGTGCACCACCAAATTATGGTGATAAAGGAAGGCAGCCATGGCTTCTGGCATTCTCAAAAGCAACTTCAGAACTTGTCTGTCCTCTGTTACCAACGTCGTGAGAAGCCTGGTGGTTGCAAAAAGGATAATGAAGTTGAAAACCGAAGCCAATCATGCTATCATCAGCTGGGTTTTGGAGTGTAGGTTTGGAAACGTGTGGATGAAGGGAATGATACATCTACAAAAAGCACTGTAGCTCAGAATAAGTCTGATGAATACAACTGGTGATGGAAAAATGAAGCCTGGGTTATCAACGAATACACAGTGGATTCCGGATTTGACTTGACATGTCACAACCGAGTGTGTGTCAGAATGGAAAGAATAATGGAAGAATGAATGCATCGACGAGAAAAACATATAATAAATCTAACTGATAACCCATTCTTGTGTCAATCGGTACAGCAGCTGTCATGTCACCACAAGAGGGAGCTCATGACATTAATTGGTTGAAAGACAGAAGAACTTGGCTGGTGCAAAATTGGCACTTTGCATGCATGTCCTTCTTCTGTTGAGCATTCCGGGCTGGGCTTGCACTGGCAATGAATGTAATAATGGTAATGATTAACAATACGCTTATCAGCTGCAATTTGAGATTACACAAAAAAGTGATAGATGGATATAGAAGGAAAGAGCAGCCATTTTGGTCACCTAATTGACTGCACCAACTCTGTCTGCTTCTGTGTCTTCTCACAGTCGTTTGAGCGATCTTCCATCTTTTAATCCAAGTGCTGAGCAGAAGATTTTGCTCTCATTATCTTTGTGACCAATGAGGCACTCAATTGAAAGCATGACAGCCTCATCACAAAGAGACTCTGCAACAACTGGCTGGAGACATAAAGTGTTTGCCAGGCAAATTGCATTACCTTGGCTGAGGTGCAAGGTTGTTTGCTGGTGACTAGTTTATAGAAGCTATTATGGACAGAGAACATCTACAGATGGTCAGACATCAATGCCTTACAATCCTACAATATGAAATGAGGCCTTGGCAATGGCATTGGAACATGATGCATTCCTCCATTGAACAAGTGAGAGATGAAACAATAAAAGTATATCGGGTGAAGGGTAAGCTTGAAAGGGAGTGACAAAGCCATCAACCATGCCATTGTACAAAAGGTGCTAGAACAGAGGGAAACATGGTCCCAGCAGCATATAGCTT
>NC_140963.1:96145261-96240261 GCF_056783735.1 Eptatretus burgeri
GGGAGGGAGCGGTGTACTTCTTAAGTGAATGTGTACAAATGTAGTTCTGATGTAAATATATACAAATCATACTTACTCGCCATGCAGCACATGGAGAAGGAAGGAATTTAGAGGGAGTGGTGTGCAATTCGTGATTGATTAATTGTGTCATTAAAATAAATAATAATCGTAAAATAATTGATTTCTCAATCAATTGCCTAATAACATATGTAAACCACAACTGTTTCATCCGAATCTGTAAGTTTTTGAAAATTAAGTTATTAGCAGGAAAATGATTTATTAATTTATTAACTTATTTATCAATAAATCAAAAATACCCTTTAAAACCAAATCACTTGGTCACTGTCATGTCCAAATATCAGTTTTCAAGCTCAAAAGGTGCCTGCGATATTGCCCAGATGATAAATGAAATAAATAAGGAATTATTAAATCAATAATAATTAAGAAATTCATCAATTAATTGATTAATCAAAATTTCTGACTTTTTTATTGCCAAAGCACATCTTAACTTTTGTCCCAAATTTCAGCTTTCTATCTCAAAGGATGGCTTAGATATTACCCAAACAAACAAGTAAACAAACAAATAAACCAATGTCACCCGCAGGGTGACCCATATCTTGCCAAAAGGTGACCACGTGTGACTTCTTTAAGGTCACACTGAGGTGAACAGAGCTGCTATCCACCAGGAGCGACTCCTTGAGGAATATCTGCCTACGAGAGATTCCGATGAGAATCGTTCTACAGAGTAACCATGAAAAATGTGTTTGCCTCATAATGTCACCAAATGACGTCATAATGTCTCAAGCTTGACATATCTAGAAAGCACTCATCGAGGTGTTCAATTTGAGGTACACGATATGGTTCCTAAAACTTGAAAATTTGACCTTGGGGTCAAATATGTTTGACCTCAGGTGCTAACCATGAAGGTCAAGGCCAATCGCCACCAAAAACTAATCAGCTGAGCGCCAGCCCATATACTACATTCCCATAAAGTTTGGAGACGATTAGATTAAAATTACTCAAAAAAATAAGGGTTTTGTCGACTCCCCTGATTTGCGACAAAGTGACCTTGACCTTTCACCTTGACCTTCAAAATTTTATGCGCTGAAAGGGACCTCTACAGGCCTCTGATATGCGAAGTTACAAACATTTCCAATGACAACTGTGCTCTGCAGAGTGATTTATACGTGATGACAGACAAAAAAAAAACACAAATGAAGGTCAAGGCCAATCGCCACCAGAAATTAATCAGCTGAGCATCAGACCATGAACTTTTTTCCCATGAAGTTTGAAGACGATCTGATCAAAATTACTCAAAAAATAAGGGTTTCGTCGACTCTCCTGATTTGCGACAAAGTGACCTTGACCTTTGACCTTGACCTTCAAAATTTTGTGCACTGAAAGGGACCTCTTTCGGCCTCTGATATGCGAAGTTACAAAAATTTCCAATGATAACTGTGCTCTGCAGAATTTTTTATGCGTGATTACAGAAAAAAAAAAAACATACAAGCTGACTAACATATCTTGCAAAAACTTCGTTTTGGCAAGATAATGAAAAATCACTCATCGTGACAACTTGGCGAAATGGAACGGCACTCAGTAGAGCACATACTCTACCTCCACCAGGCTGAATAGTTTACATTTTGTATGCCACTGATAGGTCGGATCTGAATCTGGACTTTAACCAAAATCGAATGGGCTTGTTCTTGTCACCGAACCAACTCACCTATCTTGTTTAATCCGAATCCGTCCACAATGTTTTGAGATATCATGCAATATCGTTTTTGCCCCACCACTCAATGGTGAAGAATCGGTTTAAAAATTCACGAATCCGTATCCTCATTCAGGTCTTCACCAAAATCGAATCAATTAGTCCTTTTTACACACCCAACCTGTCCAGAAAATTTCTGCGGAATCCATCTATAATCTTTTGAGATATTTTGCTACATATAGTTTTTGGCCCAATTTATCAATGGTGAAGAATCACTTGAAAAACTCTCGAATCCAGATCCGGATTATTATTCAGATCTTCACCAAAATCAAATCAGTTAGTCTGTGTCACACACTCAACCTGTCCACCAAGTTTCGTCTGAATCCGTCCACAACTTTTTGAGATATCGTGCAATATCGTTTTTAGTCCCATCTCTCAACGGTGACGAATCAGTTAAAAATTAAATAATTCTTGTATCCAGATCTGGATTTGGATCTTTGCCAAAATGGAATCAATTCTTCCTAGTGTTTCGTGTAAATACATCCATAACCTTTTGAGATATTGTGTTATATTGTATATAGTGTTTGGTCCCATTTCTCAATGGCGAATAATCGCTTGAAAAATTCTTAGATCTGGATCCGGATTCAGATCTTCACCAAAATTAAGCATTGCTGTCCTTAGCCGGTCACACACACACACACACACACACACACACACACACACACACACACACACACACACACACACACACACACACACACACACACACACACACACACACAATCAGAACGATTGCTTGAAAACTGTGGCCAAATATTGTGTTGCAGATTGACAGACAAATGCGACAGACCAACATACTTGGCAAAACATTTCTTCGCCAAGTAACAAATGGAGTAAAAACTGAGTACTCCCTTCCTTAGGAATCCAGTGATAACGTCATTCATCGCCTGGACATGGAGTTGGGAAGGAGTGGTGTACAAAAATCATCAAATAGTTCATTTATTTTTATTTTCATGTGCATCATTATCCTATTTTGCCATTTTTTTTTTGACAACTACGTGTACCTTGTCCATTGAACCTTTTGAATTTCCCTTAAACCTTAGCCCATCTATCTGTAAGTGTTTCCTCCTGAAGTGTTTCCTTGTGCAGGCTATTGTGACACCATTTGTATCCCAATAGCCTGCTCAATTTCAGGTTGTTATCCTGGCTGCACCACCTGGCTGTTGGAGAGCTGGTCCTCAAGAGGGATGTTAAAGATGAATTAAAAAGCCATGCCACAGCATAGTATCATAGAGGAGCAATTGGGAGGAGAACCAAAAAAACATCTTCCAGAGAAAATAAAATCAATCATTGTATGTTTGTGGATTTCAAGCCAATATCAAGGAAATAAACACTGGTGGTGAATTTATATGTTGACAGTCGAATTGCTCGGAGCAGGTACATAGCAGACCTACATCAAGTTTAAATGATCGATAAGGATGCCAATAAAAAAAAGGAGGGTGTGAAACAACAATGAGATGCGAGTATAAAATTGAATAACTTTGGATGTGCAAAATAAGATTATTTTTAAACATTGAAAAAAAAGAAGAAAAACTTTCAGTTGAGTAGAAAGTTTATACTTGCTGAAGTATACAAAAGCGATTTTTTTTTTTTGTGAACACCTTTGAAACTGTCAGGAAAATGAGGTATGAAGTGAATAGAACTGGGAAACGCATGGTAAAGATTTGAATGCCACAACGTTTAGTTCTATGTTGTTGTCTTTGTCTTTGTTGTCTTGTTGTTGTCTTGTCTAGTTATTTGAGAAAGTTGTCAGGCCTCGGTTTCCTTGAGGAGTTATTCGATGATGTGCAGCAACATTTCCTCCTGGGGTGTGATGCAAAACGACCCCCCCCCCAAACCTAAACATACCTACTTCGAAAAAGCACGCGTGAATAGAGTTAAAACAACTTCCATTATTTTCCGGGAAGGCAAATCTGACTTAAAGCAACCTCAGATCATTCCACAAAGCCCACAACAGTGTGTGTCCACCCTCAGGAGAGCCAGAAAACAACATGATCTGGCCAACCTCATGGCTGAACTTTCAAACTTGTCTGCTTCTTCAAATAACTCATGGTACCTTCTTCAGTCTGACTCTGGAGTATGCTCCCCTCAATTTCTTCCCTCACTTCAAATGGCTCCACAACCTACTCTGCATGTGAGAAGGCTGAACGCCTCAATTCTGTGTTTGCTTCAAAATTGTGTCCCTGAACTCATGATCCCTGTACCCAACCGACTCAGTCACACCCAACTGCTCCTAGATTCTATGCATTCCCATATGAGAATGTGGAGAAGTTTCTGGCAACCCTCAGCACTAATTCTGAAACTGGCCCGAACAGCATCAGTAAGGTCATGGAATCTATCATTGCAGTTGACGTAAAATCATTATTTTTCACTAACCGCCTGATCTCAAACAATCAGTTTGGATTCACACTAGGTAACTGTACCCTGAACATGCTGCTTCTGCTGTCCCAACAAAGGAGGGAAGCCCTAAATATTAGGAAAGAGATCAGGGCTATCTCTCTGGACATATTGTTGTGGTGCCGGGTTCGGTGGCGAGGACGACCGCTAGATGGAGCAGTTGGGCCATCTCCCACTGAACACCGGAATTGAAGGTCATAACCCTCAGATAACTCCGAAGGTCACGGGTCCCTTAGTGGACCGTGGACTCCAATATTTTGACGGCGTGGGGTAGGGTTAATTGTTTAATTCCAATTTACCTAAGTACCCACGCCGCCTAACTACCGGGGAAGCCACACCCTCAGCCGACTTTGTCCGAACCGAGTCGCTGTTACCGACTCGGATCTGGCGTAACTGAGCGGGGATTACCAAAGCCTGCTGGGCCAAATGAACAATTTACGGCAAAAATGGCCTCCCTATTTCTCAAGCCCGCACTGTGCTGGGTCAATGATAGAAATGACAGGCAACGAGCTGGTACATTTAACACGGGGTTTATTTATAATGGGGAGAGGGAGACAAAGAGCGGAGTTACACCGAATATAATCAAATGTACAATGATGCAAGGCACTTATACCATTTCTACTTAAAGACTGGGCCCACAGACACACACGCACACACACACACACACACACACACACACACACACACACACACACACACACACACACACACACACACACACACACACCCAAAAAGAAATGGACCCCACCGGATCTTTATTCTGTCCTCCAGCCGAGGAGGATAGTTCAGCTGGGGGGGACAGAGTTCCGTGGTGTACCTGGCCATGTCGTGCAGCTTGCCGACCTGCCCCTGTGGAGCCCGGGATTCTTAGTGGGGAAGTCGGAGGCTCTGACCACCAGCCCGCGTGCTCCAACACAAACCACCATGGTGGGACTCAAACCCGCACGTTCAGCTTCGCACCAAGTGCCGAGGAGAAGACCAGGGATGAAGACCGATGACCACGACAAGGAGCGCCCAGCAGGCCAGAACACAGGGAGGGTGACCGACCAACAACCTTTTCTCTCGCACCACTCGATTCTCTTATCTCCTCCCCCGTGCGGGGTGGGGAATCCGCTCTCTGGAAACTCGCCTCCGGATTAGATGGGGCGTTTCGGGTCTCGTGGTGACCAGCCATGATTGGAGGAGGGTCACGGTAGGCGGGGAAAAACACGCCCCTTCTGGGTGGAGTCTCTGTGGCTGTTTTGGCGCTTCTCTCTTCTTTGTCGCTCAGTCGAGACATTCTTCTTTCTCTGGGCGTTCTGGCTTCCCATTGGCCGGGGTGCACGTGCTATGCTCACACTTCGCTCATTGGGCAGAGGAAACACTCCATGCCCCTTTTTTGGAGGGGGGGCTTCAATCTGAGGCGATGGAAGCCCCGTCCACGTCTGTGCTCGGCACGCATGCGCTTGAGGTCGGCCGATGGTGGCAGGAGCGAAGGAGGATGTTGTTGTTGGATATTAATTCTAACTAAAAAATAACTCGCAGCGCACATACACTTAATCACCCATTAAACATAGGGACAGGACCCTAACTATAAACACTTGCTTATCGAAATAACTGAACTGCGGGGACTCTGGCTGTTGTGTGCAAATGGCTGCCAGATTCGTAACAATATCTCGAGCACGGAGCACTGCATACAGTATGGGACCTCACTTTGTTCTCCAAACTCTCTGTCACCGAGCATCCAATGCCATCTCCTCTCATGGCTTCCTCCACTCTCACAGCCAACGCACGACTCTCAATGGGATTCTCTGATCTCCTGTCTCTGTCAAGGCAGGAATGTTCCATTGCAGTGTCTTGAGCACAGTACTGGTCCTAATCTTAATCAACGATCTTTCTGACTATCTCAAAAATCCTCCTTTTCTCTTTGCTGAAGACTCCACCCAGTGCTGTAGCAACCCTCAGCATTCAGATATGCAGGTCGTAGCCTTTAACCTCTTTGCAGACCTTG
Organism: Eptatretus burgeri; assembly: GCF_056783735.1. Lineage (NCBI taxonomy): Eukaryota > Metazoa > Chordata > Myxini > Myxiniformes > Myxinidae > Eptatretus > Eptatretus burgeri. The sequence goes on from NC_140963.1 coordinate 96,151,420, forward strand.
ATAGAATCCTCAGCTGGTCAGACACTTGGAATATGTGTAACCCTGAGAAATATTACACTATCAACCGTTCTTGAGAAAAATACTGCCTGGTGAACCCTCCAATCTACTTCCTTGACAAACCACTTCAAGAAGTTGTTACCCAAACTCTTAGATTTCATTATCAGCCATTCTCTTTCTTGGGCAAACCACATTTCAAAGTTGGCCTCCAAAGCCAATCACCGACTGGGCATTGTCTGTCATGCAAAATCTTTCCTTGACATATCTGAACTTTTATCTACTTACAAGGCCTTCATCTCCAGCTTGGTGGAGTATTGCTCTCCCCTCTGGGCTGGCACCCCTGCCTCACACCTTGGTCTGCTTGATGCAAAGGCCTTCAAAATGATTGAAGTCTCCCTCCATGAAGCTGAGATTCCAGGCATATTACTTTCACATCACAGACAGGTTGTCCATCTATCTACTACATCCTTCTTGATGGTCTTGCCCTTTCCATGCTCTGTCTCCCCCAAGTTTCTGCAGGATGTATGCAGTTTGCCATAACCCATTTCTGATGAAACCCCCAAATCTAGACTCATTGCTCACTTCCACTCATTGGTTCCTCTTTTATCCTGCCTGTGGAGCCAACTTCCTCAGTCTGTTGAATCCCATTCTTCCCTCCAGGGCTTCAAGACATATTTTCACAACCATCTCGGGTCACTCCCCCCCCCCCCCCGTTCGTACATACCCATGTTATTTTATTAACCCTCCCCAAGTCCAACCCACCATCTTGGGTCACCCCCCCTCCCCATTCGTACATACACATTTTATTTTCTACCCTCATTAACCCTCCCCAAGCCCAACTCTTTCCAGTTTTCTAGGGTATTCGTCTCCACCAATTCTATCACCGTCATAATTTTTTTCCGTTCCATTTCTGCTTCCTCCCAAGTTTTCGCTTCCACTTCTGTGATTGAGAGCTTGTGCCAATATCCAGTTTGTTCACCTCTTGTGTCCTCCTCCCATTGTTCTCATTCTTTCCTATGTCCTTTATTCCTCCAAGTCTCCCTCTATATTGTCTCTCTACCATGCTGTTGATGTGTCCCTCCTCACACTGTTCTTTTCATTCTGTTATGTCGTGGTCTGTTCTGTCACCTGTGTTCTTGCACCTCCATGAGCCTCGACTATGTATACAAAAAAAAATGTGCAATTTTACTCGCATAGGCATCTCAATAACCGTTGTTGAAATATGTTCGTCTTTTGATGGACTTTGGCAGTTTTCCTGCTTGAAAATGTAGGATGTGAAGCATATGCGCTTCGAATCACCATCACTGAATTGTACTACACTGTAATATGTTTTTCAGGATGTTAGATGCAGCCCAGAAATTATCATAACATCAGCGTGATATATGAACTCATTCATCATGCTGACAGGTCACTGATCCTTTCTGGTAGGCTTCAGTGAGAAGAGCAAGTTTGGAGCAGATTATGAGTGTCGAACATTAATCACCAACCATAAAGCGAGCAACATCTGCCCATCTCTCGAGCTCTAAATGAAATGAATTCATTGCAGGTTGTTTTGAAAATATAAGCATAAACACGAATATGCAAGTAAATTAAATTCAACTTGGGATTTACAGCCTGTAAGAGGAATAAAAGTGAATTGTTGAATTCTCAGAATTTTGAGTATAATTTGTAATGTAAAGGAATGTATTTTTGTGAACATGGATTTTGCCATTTTCTGGTCAGTCAATCGTCTCCCTGTGTCTATTGTTTCATCGTCCTCACTTCAGTTTTTCGAATGCGCTGCCCTTCATTACCTCATGCGCTCAACCAAGTGGTACGTCCACATCTCTTCGACATATTTGGATGTTTTCCCATTCAGTTCCTCTCTTGGCCATTGTTAGTCGTTTTTTTTGTTTTATTCCTCCGTTCCTCCTTGTATCTGTCAATCCCCTCCTTACGTTTCGTAGTTGGTGAACCTACTGTGCTCTGTCTTTTCGTTCCCCCAAGAGCCAAGAGTCTTGCCGAACAATATTTCATTATCAACATTCATTACCAAGCTAATACAACCATTGCTCATGAACAATCAATCGAATGATTCAACAAACAAGGGGCGAGTATATGATTATAATATATACAGGGTGTTTCAAAAAGATCGACACAACTTTGACTTCTTGCCATTTCTTTGTTTTTTGACTTTAACTGTTTTCCTTTTCAGGCTTTGGTCGAGATATCGTGGTATTTGTTCCCTGCCATTTCTAGTTCCATAGCTCAACTATGCTATTGGAAGTGAAGCAGGAGACAAAAGTGGTGGCTCTGTGATATGAGACTAAATCATATGTGGACACCCTCAGAAGGTTCTGCCGGGAAAACGACTTCAGAACACGGGATTGACCTACAAATTGTGCCATTGAACGTATTGTGAAGCATATTGAGCACAAGGGTACAGTGCAGAACCAGAGCAAGGACAACAGTGGCAGGCCAGCATCAGTAACCAAGAGCCAAGCCAACATCGACGCCATGCAGGATTCTGCAGTGGACAGTCCCAAGAAGTCCCACCGCCGACACCCCTGGGAGCTGGGCATCAATCCAACATCAGTCTGGCATATCCTCACAAAGGAACTGAAGCTTTTCCCATACATCATCTTTATTAGGCATAAACTGAGTCAAGATGACATGAGAAGGAGACTTGATATGTGCAATTGGCTCAGTGACAGGATGGAGCGGTACCCAAAATGGATCAACCTGATCTGGTTCAGTGATTAAGCCCATTTCCACTTGAAGGGTGCTAACAACCAAAACAACATTTTCTGGGAGACAGAGCTACCTGAGGAGCTCTCTGAGAGGTAACTGAAAGGGCCGAAGGTCACATGCTTTTGCGCCTTTAATGCCAGATGGGGAACATTAAGGCATTATTGGCTTGAGAATGACAACATCAGGATGGTGATGATCAAAGCTGAGCATCACCGGGCTATGCTCTAGAAGTTCCATAATGATCTCTCCAAAAAGGTCAATCCAAACTAGGTCAGCATGACCTTGTTTATGCAGGATGGTGCAGCTCCACAACAGCTGGTGACACCATCACTTTCCTGCAGCAGCTCTTCAGAAACCCTCTCATTGTCCTGGGTACAGCTCATGACTGGGCAACCCATAGCCCAGACTTGAATCCTTTGGACTACTGGTTCTGAGGGGGCTGCCAAGGATTCTGTCTATGCCAACTGCCCTGCCACACTGGATGATCTGAAACAGGAGGTGTCAGACTATCTCCAGGATGTGCCACATGAGAGCGACAGGAAAGTTGGATAGAACATTTGAGTCTGGATCAATGCCTGCCTGAACACATCGAGAGACACACATCGAGAATGTCAATTACAAGGATTTTGCATAAATGCAAATTTCAGACCTTGAGTTCTCACCAACTCTCGCAGTGACGAACTGCAATAGCAATCATTGGTAGAAAATACGATGTCATAAGCTTTCAGTAAATGTTTGGTTCACGTTCCTGAGGTTTCTGTTTCTTTGTAAATGAACATTGAAAGTTGCATCACTCGTATTGAAAGAGTCTGTATGTATGTATGTATGTATGTATGTATATATGTACATATATATATATATATATATATATATATATATATATATATATATATATATATATATATATATATATATATATATATATATATATATATATATATATATATATATATATATATAGATAGATAGATAGTGGAAACCCTCATTGGACGAACCGGGTATGTGGAACACCTCTCATCCGGGCCACTTTTTCTCCAGTCCCTTCAGAAATTCCGATCTATTTAGTACATTGACTGATCGGCTCAGGGGACCACCCCTGGTTCCGGCCACGGACCACCATATTACCAGTCCCTTGAAGCAGATTTGAACTCTCAAGCGGACCAGTGTCAATTAGGTGCGGACATTGTTCCCTTGAGTAATCCGAACATATACAAAGCTCTTTGGATGGGCAAGCGCGACTAATTGCAAACAAACTGATCCAAAAAGACATTCTCCAGATGATCACAAGATCGTGAAATGAAATCGGAAACAATTACTCTTTACCCAATGAAATCGCGGGATTTTGGATCAGAATTACAGTCACCAATAGGAAACCCGCCTCTGCCGCCTTGGCTCCTTAACTTCCGTGCTTCATACTCAGATCGTCACAGATTTCCAATCGCTTCTTTCCACGACTGCCATGGCTCAAAAAACTCCCAACAAAGAGTTGACGCTGGATGAGAAGGTCAAGATCATACAGAGTGACAAAATCAAGTCTCAGCGTAACCTCACAGTTGAGTACGGTGTCAGCAAGTCACAGGTTCAGCGCATCTTGAAGAGAAAAGCCGAAATCATGACAGCATACGAAGAAAATGCTCCAATCAGAAAGAAACGCTTCAGAGTTCAAGAAAATCAGAAGATCGACGGAATGGCGTGGTCGTGGTTCAGTCGCGTTCGAGCATTGAATTGTGCTGTCAGCAGTCTGATGATAAAAGAGCACGCCATAGAGTCCGCACGGTTGCTTGAAGTTCCCAAGGTAGATTTCCCGAGGGAAATCTGTCACGCCTCGTTGTTTCCGCAATCTCGACAAGCATCGTCTCCCGGTCATCTGGAGATTGAACAAGAAGGCCTGGATGACGTTAGGTCTCTTCAAGGAGTGGATGCAACTGTTCAATGAGAAAATGCAACAGCAGCAAATAAATGTCATTGTCTTCCTGGACAATGCAACGTGCCACCCCGACCTCAAGCTCTCGAATGTGGACTTTGTGTTCTTTCCCCCAAACACGACTTCACGTCTCCAACCTCTCGACCAAGGGATCATTCGCGTGATTAAAGCAACATATCGAAAACAAAATGCGAAAACAAGGCAGTGTCTTCTTTCCAAGAATCTCAGACATTTACTGGACACCGTCGAAAAACTACAGAATGGTATCGCTGAATCTGCGCGTCATCCATGAGGCAGCGCACCCTGGACTCTTTTTTTCAATGTTGCACATTAATAATCAAAATTACTGTTTCCGTGAATAATCCAAAAGACTTTCTGTGAATAATCAAAATAACTGTTTCTGTCTGTCTGTTTCTTTGAATAAAGTACACTACATGAATGTGAAATACGATGTGAAATCCTGTACAAACAGTTGTTCCACTTAAGTTATTCAATTTAGGAATAAAATGTATGAAGGAAGTTGTACATCTTTACCTGAAGATCCACCCAAATGGTGAAACCGGCGAAGGGGACCACCCCTCAAGCGGACCACTTTTGGCCAAGTCCCTTGGTTTGGTCAAAATGAGGGGTTCCACTGTATGTATATGTATATGTATATATATATATATATATATATATATATATATATATATATATATATATATATATATATATATATATTTATTGTTGCGGTTGTGGAAATTCGCAAACCACCATTCAGGTCCCGTCGGTGAGATATCTCTGTAAGTACATGTATAGTAAGCCCAAACCCATTGTTTAGAGGGAATAAATGTGATTCATTCGGGCTGCGACGCTTTGAGATAGTCGTTTTTCTGTTCCATCTTTATTTTGAACCAACCACGTCTCAACCGCCATCACACAACAACCACCAACCACAACGCCGCTTCACAACAACAACAACAACGCCAACAGCCACGATCTTTACCTTCACAACTCGCTCCCGCAAACATCGCATCACCGCCATTCCAAACGGCACCATGGCCATAAACCACCACCATAAACCCTCCACCACCTTCACCTCTCTCCTTCTGCGGTCCTTCCCGCACCACCTGTGAGCGCTGAGCGTCAGGCTGTCCTGGGCTCGTACGGGACACGCGCCGAGCCGCGAGTGCAAGATGAGGCCTTTCCGAGGAGAATTCGGATCAGGAATGCTACACGCCCACTTCTGATCCGTCCAATCAGCAAGCACGGGGTGGTTTGGCCCCGCCTCCAGGCGCGTTGGTGTAGAATCGAGATATGCAAATTCTAGGATCAGGGGAGGTTCACACCCCTTTTCCTCCGTCCAATGGGCAAGCGTGGCTCCACCCCCGAGCTCGTTCTGATCCAGAAATTTGCATATGGGTTCTCCTGGCGGCCTACAAAGCGCCAAGCGCGGGGCGAATTAGAAGAGAGTCAGTTTTGGAGAGCAGAGTGTGGCAGCGGCAAAGTGTGGCAGCGGCAGAGTCGGTTTGGGTCGAGTCGGTCTCGGCAGAGTCGGTTTGGGCAGAGTCGGCCTCAGAAAAGCGGAGAGTGTTTTGGGCAGAGTCGGGTTGGAGCGCGGAGTGGAGTCGGGAGGCGAGGGCGTACAGGTGGTTTGCTGCAGTCGGCTGAGGAGAATTGGGGAAGAGCTCGGGTCCGAGGCAAGGAATACGGCGGTCGGCGACGAGGTCGTGGTGGAATCGCTCGTCGCGGGACCCAAGCAAGCCAGCTATACTCTTTCCCCAGAGCATCAACAATCCCCCCCCCCTTTTTTTCCCCTGCGCTGAGATAGTGCGAAAAGGGGGCCCCGTTCCCACCCCACTCCAAGCAGTGCCAACGAAACCCGCGAAGGAGCACGAAGTCGGGGCACCGCCGCGCCGCCACATTTGTGGCTCATCACAAAGACACGGGTAGGATCCACCCAGTCTCGCGGACCTGACCGCTCTTTCAGGTCCCGCACAAATATTGGCCCACAGGCCCCGTCTGCCCCCTTGTCTTTGAGGGTGGCTCTTCTCTTTTGTTTTTGAGTAAATGTGTTGTTGGCGCCGTCTGTAAAGTAAAACTGTTTAAGTGTTGCCGTGTGCTCGCGTAGTCAGTAGTATCTCTGCATTGTTGTGTTTCTTTTGTTGCAATTGCTTTAGGTGCATAATTGTTGTAATTGTATATGTGTGCTCTCCGTGTGCCGCGGAATAAATGTGCATCACGTTGAACTGTTTTTCGCGTATCGCTTCGTCTTTTCTTAAATTGAATCTCCATCTTGCTTCACATAAAGGGTTGGTAGTGGGCTTAATACGCCCGATAATTAATCGGAACCGTCGAGGCCGACGATAACACCGCTCGGTTATCCCGATAGTACGGAACGGGTCGCTTAAGCGGCCCGTGTCCGGGGTCGACCTGCGCCGAGGTGCGATCGCCCGGTCTACCCTCCGCGTGGGTACTGAGGTAGGTCGAGTTTGGCGAACAACCCTATCCCACGCGGGTGGCCGATTGGCACGATCGTGGTGAGGCCTAAAGGCCCACCCGTGACTAGCTCCCGGCGTTAGTCTGAGAGGGTCACGACGGAATTGTCCATCCGGTGGGCGACGTGCCGCGATTCGAGTCACGTGGCCGTTCGCACGCCGGCGGGTGCGAATTCGCAACTATATATATATATATATATATATATATATATATATATATATATATATATATATATATATATATATATATATATGTATATATATATATATATATATGTATATATATATATATATATATATATATATATATATATATGTATATATATATATATATATATATATATATATATATATATATATATATATATATATATATATATATATATATATATATATATATATATATATATATATATATATATATATATATACACACACATATGCACATATATATATATATATATATATATATATATATATATATATATATATATATATATATATATATATATATATATATATATATATATATATATATATATATATATATATATATATATATATATATACACACACACATATGCACATATATATATATATATACACATATATATATATATATATATATACATATATATATATATATATATATATATATATATATATATATATATATATATATATATATATATATATATATAAAAATATATATTTATATATATATTTTTATATATATATATATATATATATATATATATATATATATATATATATATATATATATATATATATATATATATATATATATATATATATATATATATAATTTGAAGTTTTTGTTTGTTTGTGTGCACGCGCTAATCTCCTGAATGGTAAAAGATAGGAGGAAACCTCTGAAACAAAAAAATATCGGGACAGCCCCCAGGAAAGTTATAGGCGAGGTGGCGAGGGGCGTCAGCCGGTGGGGGGGGGGTGTTTCCCCCTCACCAACCCCCTTTGGCTCTGCACGCACTAATCTCCTGAACGGTGAAAGATATGAGGAAACCTCTGAATAAAAAATGTCGGGACGGGCCCTGGGAAGGTTATAGGTCAGGTGGCGAGGCCCCTCGGCTGGGGGGGACTTTTCCCTCTCACCAACCCCCTTAGGCTATGACTGCGGTGGCCCAATGGGGAACTGATACTGGGCTAGCCTCAGACCTATGTACAGAAGATTAAATTCATTCAAAAGGAACCTGCGAAACACCGGGTGCATTCACCTCGTATACATATATATATATATATATATATATATATATATATATATATATATATATATATATATATATATATATATATATATATATATTATACACACATATATTATACACACATACAAACACACATGACATGACCAAAAGTATGCGGTCATCTCTTCTAATTCGTGGATTCGGCTATTTCAGCCACACGCGTTACTGACAGGTGTATAAAATCAAGCAAACAGCCATGCAATCTTCGTAGACAAACATTAGCTGCAGAATGGGCCATACTGAAGAGCTCAGTGATTTTCAATGTGGCACCGTCATGGGATGCTACCTTTCCAACAAGTCAGTTCATCAAATTTCTGACCTGCTAGAGCTGCCCCGGTCAACTGTAAGTGCTATTATTGTGAAGTGGAAATGTCTTGGAGCAACCACAGCTCAGCCACGAAGTGGTAGGCCACACAAGGTCACAGAATGGGACCACCGAGTGTTGAAGCACATAGCATGGAAAAATAATCTTTCCTCGGTTGCACCACTCACTACCGAGTTCCAAACTGCCTCTGGAAGCAATATCAACACAAACACTGTTCGTCGAGATCTTCATGAAATGTTTTTTCATGGCCAAGCAGACTCACACAAGCCTAAGATCACCATGTGCCAGACCAAGCGTTGGCTGAAGTGGTGTCAAGCTCACCGCCATTGGACTCTGTAGCAGTGGAAACACGTTCTCTGGAGTGATGAAACATGCTTCACTATCTGGAAGTCCAATGGTCAAATCTTGGTTTGGCGGATGCCAGGAGAACGCTAAAGGCCTAGTCACACCTTGACGTTTTAGCCAGCAATGGCAACGTATTAAAATGTATGTAAAATGCTGGCCTACGCTGAACCTTTGATGTTTTTTTTTTAAGATTCGGACGTATTCATAACGACTTGGTCTTATGCATAACGTATTAGTAACGGACACAGAACGTTTCGTTGTGTTATAGATAACTTATACCAACGAATGCTGAACCTGTTGTCGTCCTTCACAACCTATGCCCAACGATAGTCTAACTTATGCATAGCGCGCTGCACGCATCGCCGACGATGACGTGACGTAGGTTATGAAAAGGCTGCCGCACAACGATTCAAATCATAACCGCCGCAGAAATGGAAGTGTCAACATCGCAGTCACACCTTGGCGATCTTGCCAGCGTATGCCGACCTCTGAAAAATGCGTCTAAAACGCTGGCGCACGTCGAATACGGTATGGGTAAGTTTGGTATGCGTGAATAGAACGCTAAAGTATGCTATCATACGTCGTATTAAATGGAGTACGTCTTGTAATTTTAAACATGTTGAAAATTTTACGACGTACTTGCCGTATGACACACGCTCCGCATGCGATGGGAATAAGTTGTACGCACGATATGCGATCGTTGACACACATCGACACACGTTACTTGTAAGGTACTCATAAGTCGAAACACGTCAAGGTAATGGTTAGCGTCAGTGTTCCAGATTCCCGGGTTTTTTTTTTCCTTCGTTATGACGGTGTTCAGTGTACAGTGCGGTTATGATTTAAATCGTTGAGCGGCAGCCTATTAATTATATTATATTATAACCGCACTAGAAATCGAAGTGTCAAAATCACCATCATACCGAAGGAAGGAAGAAAAAAACAAACAAACAAAAAAAAAAAAACAGGGAGTCTGGAACACTGACGCTAACCATTACCTTGATGTGTTTCGATTTATGAGCACCTTACAAGCAACGTGTGTCGATGTGTGTCACCGATCGCGTAACGTGAGTACAACACGTAACTCATAGGTTAGAAATAAGTTTCGGGTACGCTAAACATTACCTCGACGTGTTTCGACTTATGAGTAACTTACAAGTAACGTGTGTCGACGTGTGTCAATGATCGCGTGACGTGCTTACAACTTATGGCCAGCGTTATGCGGAACGTGTGAATCATACGCAGGCATAAGTCTTAAAATTTCAAGCATGGAAAATTTGAGGACAACTGAAAAAATACAACGTTTAAAGCCAGCGTACAACGATGTATGGCAGTGTTTTTCAGCGTGCTCTCAACGTTATCAAAACTTACCCATAACGTATTCGACGTGTATCAGCGTTTTAGACAAATTTTCCAAAAATCGGCATAAGCTGGCTAAAACGTCAAGGTGTGACTGGGCCTTAACTGCCCGAATGCATAATGCCAACTGTAAAGGTTTGTGGAGGAGGAATAATGGTCTGGAGTTGTTTTTCATGGTGTGGGCTTGGCTCCTTCGTTCCAGTGAAGGGATATCTTAACGCTGCAGCATACAATGACATTCTCGATGATTCTGCACTTCCAACTTTATGGCAACAGTTTGGGGAAGGCCCTTTCCTGTTTCAGCATGACAATACCCCCGTGCACAAAGCAAGTTCCATACAGAAATGGTTTGGCGAGATCGGTGTGGAAGGACTTGACCTGCCTGCACAGAGCCCTGGCCTCAATCCATCAAACACCTTTGGGATGAATTGGAACGCCGACTGCGAGCCAGACTTAATCACCCAACATCAGTGCCTGACCTCACTTATTGTATTATTGTATGTATGTGGATTTGGTACACACCCTCCTGTTGCGTGTCACTGAGTGTTACCCTCCTGTTGTGTGTAGCTGATATATATATATATATTTTTTTATTGGTTGGGCGTAAGAGTGGATAAAGCCTTGTTACATAAATTCTCTGATGAAAGGTAAGGCCCAAACCATCAGTTTCTCTTTTCTCCAGAGTGGATCTATCACCATTTATGGTATTTTATTACCTGTTAGCTTTGACTTATTTTGCAGACCACACAGATCGTCAATTTTGTGCTGAGATTAGCCATTATGTTCTCTCTTGTTTCATTGACATTATTGGTATGGGTTTGGTTGTCATTGCTGCTCAATTGAGGCTTTTCTATCATCTCAGTGCAACAAAGTCAACACTACATCAGCCAGTTAGTGAAAAAAATTGGATCAACCCTACATGTTCTGTTGATCTGCCAGTCCCATAGCTAATAGGACAGGGTATATAAAGTCTCTGTCACCTCAGAAGTATTATTTTATGCTGCATAATGACCATTTGTTTATTATGTACAACAATATGATGGAAATTCTGATCCTACCCTTCTCCCATTGCATGCACTACATGCATCATTCTATGCAGCTGCATTAGTTTGAACTTCCCTTCCCCCCCTCCACCGCTGCCCATCCTGCCCCCCTTCCCACCGCTGCCTCATCCTGCCCCCCTTCCCCACCGAGCCTAATCCTGTCCCTCTTCCCACCTGGACCCACCTTCCTCTCATTGCACATGTCATGCATAAATTCTGCAAATGCAATGAACAAATGGCAATACAAGAAGAAAACTCAAAACCTGAATTGCTTTGTTCACATCGACAAATTTGACGAAAGGTTTTAAAATGAATTTTGTCACAGCACATAACAAGGCAATACATATACTTTGCATCGTTACTTTACAAGATAGGAAAACTTGTTTTACATTAGTGTTCATTGCTGCTGCAAGCTTATGTTTAATTTTAAGATTTGCCACATGGTTGAGAACGTTGCAATAAGCAGAGCATTAGAATATAAAGAGATCAAGCAAACATCATTGTCCCCATTATATCTAGCTGGTCATCTACGCTTTATCGGGATCAACAGCAGGTGAACTTTGCGAGTAGATGGATTGGCAAGAGAGCAAATTAAATAATTTACTTGGTTACCTTATGTCTACGGAGATGATGCATTGTGTGATGGTGGAGTGAGTCAAGACGGCAGGTCCTTATTATGACAGTTGCGTTCCGCTCGGCATTCGGTTTTAATGTGCAGGGAAGGAGCTGTGTAATTACAGGGTGCAAGTGGCTGACAGCGTGGGATGGTTTTTGACACATTCATTTGCAAGCAGGTAACCACTGTGTCTTAACATAATATTTGCCACTACCATCCTCATCATTGCCAAGACGTCACAAAGAATAAACTTTTTTCATCCTTCTTGCCTAAAAAAAATTGCCGACAATTCTTCAACGTTTTCAGCTTGGGTTAATGTGCCCTTGGTATTTGTCACGATTACGCGGTTTCATGCTGCTCAATAATTTCATAAAAAAGGGCTTGGGCAAAGCTGACAAGCAGCCAACAGCTTTCTACATCCACACTTAATTTGAGACAGTTTTAGTGCACTGTTATACAACATTCATCTAATAACAGAGCTATACAGTATATTAATCCTTTAAAACTGGAAAACAAATGTTGTTCATCTTACCATGTTACTATAATTCATACCAAAGATCTCATTGGACATTGCATTTATCAGATTAACAGCAAAAAAGCTGTAAGTGAAAAGGAGGATAAAGACAATGTTGAACACATCAACCTCGAGACCTCACCATCAGCCAAGACTTATCCTCCGCTGACTATACAGCAAAGCTGGCCTCCAAATTCAGACGAAGACTGGTCATCCTCCGTGATTCAATGTTATTCCTTGGAGAAGCATAACTACTAAAACTTACAAGTCCTTGCTCTATAGCTCAATAGGGCGTTGCTCTCCTTTATGGGCAGCCACCCCCCCCCCCACCAGCATTAAATCTATCTCTCCTGCATTCTGTGGCATCTAAATCTCGCAACATCATAGACCTCGCACGATGAGGCCGATGCACAAGCCCCTTTGCTCTCATATCATAGAGAGCTGGGAACCTATCCCCCTTTTTTCCCATTGAAACAATGCCCCGACATTTGTGGCGTCGACATTCAGGGCTTTGCCATTTTGGGCATTTTTAATGACTCATGAACCGCCGGGAACCTATCTCCCTTTTTTCCATTGAAACAATGCACCAAAATTTGCAGATTTTACAGGAACATATCCTGCGTGAGTATTGGGGTCTGGCAGTTTAAACGAGGTCTGTTTAAAAAGTAGCGGGACTGAGCCTTCTGTGTGCTTTACTTACACAACTTGAATGAACGGGTTGCATCACAGTGTTTCGCAACATTCCAGCAATATATATGATGGGTGATGGTTGACTGCACTCATTGTGTGATTGTTTACAGGTCGTGCTTTACACGTTGTCTTGTCTGAGTCATCGCGCTATGAGTTGTGAGCAGAGAGCCAATCTGAAGTTTCTTGCCAAGATTAGCAAAGCACCTTCCGAATCCTTCGCAATGCTGCAGCAAGTCTACGGGGAAGAAACGTTGTCATGTACACGTGCATTTGAATGGCCCAAGAGGTTCAAAGAGGGACGGGAGGAGGTTGAAGATGATCCACAGTCTGGAAGACCTTCAACCAGCAGAATGGCAGACAACATTGAGCGTGTGAAGCAGATGGTGATCGCAGATCTTCAACTCACAGTGTGGATGATTGCTGAGGAACTTTCCATCAATAAGGACACTCTGGAGCATGATCACTGAAAATCTCGAAATGAGCAAGGTGTGCGCAGAGATGGTCGCCAAGCTGTTGTCCGAGGACCAGAAACAGCAAATAGTCACTGTCTGTCAAGACATTATCGAGCGCCTCGAGGACGATCCAGACCTGCTCGGGAGAGTCATTACTGGCGATGAATCGTGGATATTCGAATACGATCCCGAGACCAGATGGCAGAGTCGTCAGTGGAAAAGTCCGGCATCACCAAGACCAAAGAAAGCAAGGATGTCGAAATCGAATGTCAAGGTGATGCTCATCGTGTTTTTTGACATCAAGGGCATCGTACACTTCGAGTTTCTTCCACAAGGTCAAACATTGAATCAACACGTGCACAAGGAGATCCTTGGGCGCCTCATGAGATCAGTCCGGGACAAGAGGAGGGATCTGAAGGACAACAACTCCTGGGTGCTCCACAATGACAACACCCCTGCTCACAGTGCCCTGAATATCCGGGAGTTTCTGGCAGAGAGGAACATTCCAACGATGGAGCAATCCCTGTATTTACCAGACTTGGCCCCTTGTGATTTTTTCCTATTCCCCAAGCTCAAGGGGGTGATCAATGGGAACCAATTTCCTGATGTGGAGGCCATCAAAAGGGCCGTGACGACAGAGCTCCGGAGGGTTCCAGAAGAAGCCTTCCGGGGGTGCATCGAAGCATGGAAGAAGAGGATGGACAAGTGTGTGAGACTGGAGGGAAACTATTTTGAAGGGGACAAGCTGTGATTTCAATATATTTTTTGGAATAAAATTTCTGTGACGGTAGTCCCGTTACTTTTTAGACGGACGTCAGATATATATATATATATATATATATATATATATATATATATATATATATATATATATATATATATATATGTATGTATAAAATAAAATAGAAAATGAATAAAAAAAATTAATATAATATCAAATAAATAAATTTTTGTGTGTATATATATAAATATATATATTATATATTATAGATGTATATATTTATTTATACATTTTATATTATTCCTATAAAATTCCACGAATATATATACAAGCTGGTAGGTGCCATGGGTGGTCGCGACATAATTGCATACGTCATAGTTTTTGACGGATCGGGCTGAATTTTTTTGACAAAGAGGTTGATTGTAGTGCGCATAAAAGCCTGGAAGCCGATTTTTGATTTTCTAAAAAATAATTTTTTGGGGATTTTTCAAAAAATTCAGTCCCGTTGCTAGGCAACGGTGGTGTCCATAGCAACGGTGCTCAAAAACATAGAACTAGATCCTGGTATGAACCTACCTGTCAAGTTTCATCAAAATCGGTTGACTGCTCTGACCTCCAGAGCTGTCCATTACATACAAACATGCAAACATACAGACAGACGGAAAAAGGGAAAATAAGGGTACTCGAGCGACCATCCAATGTATATATACATATATATATAAATATATATATATATATATATATATATATATATATATATATATATATACATATACATATATATATATATATATATATATATATATATATATATATATATATATATATATATATATATATATATATATATATATATATATATATATATATATATATATATATATATATATATATATATATATATATATATATAAAAGTGTAAATATATATATATATATATATAAATAAACATATTCTGTATATACATATATATATATATATATATATATATATATATATATATATATATATATATATATATATATATATATATATATATATATATATAGCTCTGGAAAAGATTAAGAGACCACTGCAAAATTATCAGTTTTTCTGGTTTTACTATTTATAGGTACTGTATGTGTTTGACTAAAATGAACATTTTTGTTTTATTCTATAAACTACTGACAACATTTCTCCCAAATTCCAAATAAAAATATTGTCATTTAGAGCATTTGTTTGCAGAAAATGACAACTGGTCAAAAGAACAACAAACATTCAGTGTTTTCAGACCTCAAATAATACAAACAAAACAAGTTCATATTCATTTTTAAACAACACAATACTAATGTTTTAACTTAGGAAGAGTTCAGAAATCAATATTTTGTGGAATGACTGAATTTTTTGAAAAATCCTAAAAAATATATTTTTTAGAAAATCAAAAATCGGCTTCCAGGCTTTTATGCGCACTACAATCAACCTCTTTGTCAAAAAATTTCAGCCCGATCCGTCAAAAACTATGACATATGCAATTATGTCGCGACCACCCATGGCACCTACTAGCTTGTATATATATTCGTAGAATTTTATAGGAATAATATAAAATGTATAAATAAATATATACATCTATAATGTATAATATATATATATATATTTATATATATATATATATATATATATATATATATATATATATATATATATATTTATATATATACACACAAAAATTATTTATTTATTTGATATTATATTAATTTTTTTTATTCATTTTCTATTTTATTTTATACATATATATATGTGTGTGTGTGTGTGTGTGTGTGTGTGTGTGTGTGTGTGTGTGTGTGTGTGTGTGTGTGTGTGTGTGTGTGTGTGTGTGTGTGTGTGTGTGTGTGTATATTCACGAAATACAGCCAAAACGGTACACGATAGCGCAAAAATTTTTAGGGCCACCTTACCAACTATTCCCGTGCGGTGTGCAGTATCAAGTTTCGTTCAAATTGGGGAATGACAATAATTATTATTAAAAAAATCAATTCCCGATTCAGTCAAGTTTTGGTACGACGATCCATAAAGCACAAGGGAAAAGCATGGAGAATGTGTTGATATACCTCGAGAAACCAGTTGGCCAAACGATGACTTCTGAGGTAAATGCTCAAATTTTCTTCAAGTTAAATTTGACCACTAAATAATATTAAAATTGCGTTTCTTTTTTTTTTTTCATAAACCGGTCAAAACAGGAACCCAACGGGTTCATGGGTCCTCCAGTATATATATATATATATATATATATATATATATATATATATATATATATATATATATATATATATATATATATATATATAAATAAATATATACTAAATATATATATATATATATATATATATATATATATATATATATATATATATATATATATATATATATATATATATATATATATATATATATATATATATATATATATATATATATATATATATATATATATATATATATACATATATATATATATATATATATATATATATATATATATATATATAACCGGGCGTAGTGGCGTGCGCCTGTAATCTGGCTACTCGGAGGCTTGGGTTGGAGGCTTGGGTTGGAGGATCGCTTGAGGACGAGAGCTCTGTGCTGGGCCATGCTTTGAGAGGGTGTATGGCAGCCCGGAATCATGGCAAAACCCAATCCTTATCCTTGTGTCATAAGAGGTGACCAGGGTTGCATCAGGAAGGGCATCCGGCATAAAACCTGTGCCAAATCAGTATGCAGATCATAACGGATGATCCGCTGTGGCGACCCCTAACGGGAGCAGCCGAAAGAAGAACAACACATATATACATATACATATACATATATATATATATATATATATATATATATATATATATATATATATATATATATATATATATATATATATCGGGCGTAGTGGCGTGCGCCTGTAATCGGGCAACTCAGAGGCTTGGGTTGGAGGATCGCTTGAGGATGGGAGCTCTGCGCTGGCCCACACTATGAGAGGGCGTAGGGCAACCCGGAATCATGGCGAAACCCAATCCTTGTCCCTGTGTCGTAAGAGGCGACCAGGGCTGCGTCAGGAAGGGCATCCGGTGTAAAACCTATGCCAAAATCAGTATGCGGATCATAACGGATGATCCGCTGTGGCGATCCCTTACGGGACCAGACAAAAGAAGAAGATATATATGTACATTTAAAGACTGAACAATGCATCTTCTA
Source organism: Eptatretus burgeri (assembly GCF_056783735.1). Lineage (NCBI taxonomy): Eukaryota > Metazoa > Chordata > Myxini > Myxiniformes > Myxinidae > Eptatretus > Eptatretus burgeri. The sequence goes on from NC_140963.1 coordinate 96,169,121, forward strand.
TCATTTTTGAGGAAAAAAAGTAACATTATGATGACAACTCAAACTAGGTAATGCATGTTTTGTCCGCAGCAATCTCGGCGGCTATCAAATATACACTTCGCAATGAAGATACATTAATTCTCTTATTATGCAGAGGAAAGAAAATAGTGATATTTCATTAAAAAAAAACTTTGCGGGACATCAAACGTAGTTACTTTCTGTCTGCGAGACAGTGACGTGTTGCTTATAACTCAACGTTTGCTTTCCTGAATTTGCAAAATGACTTAAAAGCAAAAGTAGAAGGGCGCTCGGTTGAGCGCATACCTCCACCACGTAATGCCTGACCCACGAGAACATATCGGGCCATTATACATCTTTGAAATATCATGCTATACAGTACTTCATCGTTTTTGGCCCCATCTCTCAATGGTGAAGAATTACTTTAAAATTAAATAAATGTCGTATCCAGATCTGGATTTGGATCTTCACCAAAATCAAATCAATTCATCCTCGTCACACACCTCACCTGTCCACCAAGTTTCGTCCTCATCCGCCCACAACTTTTGAGATATCGTGCTTGATATCTGTTTCGCCATATCTCTCAACGGTGAAGAATCACTGAAAAAATTATAGTAGTCGGCTCCGGATCCGGATCTCCACCAATATCTCATCAGTTCGTCCTTGTCACACACCGAACCTGTCCATAAAATTTAATTTGGATCCGTCCACAACTTTTTGAGATATCTTGTACACAGACAAACAGATAAACAGACAGACAAACAGACAGAAAGGGGTGAAAACATAACCTGCTTCACCTTCCGTGACGGAGGTAAAAATTCCGTGTTTTCCTCTGCACGAAGTGTGAAAAAAGACGTCCCCACAGATGACGTCATCACGCAGTGAGGTCTGCAATTGCAGGAATGCACAAGTAATTGGAGCTTTTTTTATAACATCCTAAAACTCATGGACAAATGATAGTAGGCTATAGAGGATGGAGGATAGAAAGTTTATTTGATGATTACTCTGAGATGGAGAAGAAGAGCAGATGAACAAGAGAAGGCAATATGCAAACATGGCAGTTTCGTGTGAGGTGTCTCACTGTCACCAAATCTAATACATAAAGCTGAGTTCGTGTCTGTAGACTGTGGGTTGATGTCTGGGTCTGAACAGGGTACGTTTTCATTCCAATGAAAATACTCATGATTGATATTTGAAGTATTTAATTTAAAAAGAATATGTCCTTTGGTCGGTGTTTTGTACGTACCGCATGCTGTTGAGATGTCCAGTGGTGTGTTGTTACCAAGCAGCTAGCTAGTGCTTGCCAAGCCAGCCATTCCTTATCAACAGTTTATATTGGAGTGCTTGCTTGACTGCTTAAGCCACTTGGCAAGCACTCTACAAGAAACTTGGTAACTGAACACACCCCATATTCATGACATAGCGAGAAAGATAAACATCTATAGCATCATTATTTCAGCCATATCGATGAATTCATCCCTCAATAGGTGGGGTTGGATGAGGCAGGGGAAGGGGTGCGATGGGAAGACGGAACCGACGTTGCCCGGCAACGCCGGGTACCCCTGCTAGTTGTATTATATTTTAGGAATGGCTAATATTGTTCAATTAACATAAAGTGTCTGTGGATGTGTCTGGGTGTGTTTGTGTATGTTTTCAAATTGTGAGGAACAGAAATGAAAAAAAAATCTAGGTGTGTGTGTGTGTGTGTCCTCCCAAACAATGACTTGTTCTCCTTTTAATTCACTAACTCCTTTTACCATTTTTGTGTGTGCTTCGCCCAACCAGTGCTTTTTGGCTGTTATGCAGGCTTGCCTGCCTCCCTTCTTGGTTTTTACTTGCATGTTGTTCACCATCATGTGTTGTATTGTGTGTCGCTGTTGGAGTCAAAATAATCTGAACTGATGGAAGTATTTGGGAGGAAAAAAAATGCAGTCTAGATCGGCGTAATTTCTGTATCTGTATTTCTTTTTATTACCTATACAACCAAAGGTGGGCAGAGGTTATATTTTCACCCCTGTCTGTTTGTAAGCCGGGTATCTTAAAAGTTTGGATGGATTCGGACAAAATTTGGTGGACAGGTTGGGTATGGGACAAGGACGACTTGATTTGATTTTGGTGAAGATCCGAATCTGGGTCTGGTTCGAGATTTAAAAAAATTTTCATGAGTGTTTATTCACCATTGAGAAATGGGACCAAAAACGATACATAGCATGATATCTCAAAAAGTTGTGGATGGATTATGACAAAACTTGGTGCATTAGTTGGTTAGTTGACAAGAACAAGCCGAATGGATTTTGGTTCAGGTCCAGATTCAGATCCGGCCGATCAGTGGCATACAAACGTAAACTATTCCGCCTGGTGGAGGTGCGCGCTCTACCTAAGGCCACAAAAGTTATCATTGTCATTGACCTTCCCTCCACCCTGTGTTTAGTTCAATTCAAGGAAACCTTGAAAATGACTTGCATTGAAAGCTTCCAGTAACTGCCGTTTAAATTAGTTTGAAATCAGTATTTGAAAGTGAATACTGCAAGATGGCTGTGAATGGAATACTCTTTGCTTTTTTTTTATTCCTCTGAGAATTTATCCTTCGCGACTTCCGATTTGGAATTTATTTTCATGGCATCTTGAGGAGATGAGTGGAGGTTTCGAGCGGTGCGATTTTGAGGGCAGTCGGGAGGTTAAACGGATGCAGAAGCACCAAGTGGCTTGAATCTTCATTTCGGACAAAAAAAATCATTTTCATTATTTATCCATCCATTGTTTTAAATAATTTGTAATTCTTTTGAAGAACTTTTTCATGTTTTTACTTTTTTTTTTTAATAGTATCACTGACCATTTTAGGAATGATGGAAAAGATATTATCTGGTGAAGCATATGTACACACGTCCTCGTTAGCTTTTGAAATGTAGTCTATGCTTGACTATTTCAAACAAACACTTGGCTCTTCTCCACTGGATGTCCTTAAAATATTGCCATGCCCCTGAGCTTGACAGCTCTGTGTTATGAATCTCAGGCTCTGACGTCTTAATAACCTGCGGCTGACCTTTCATTTTATCTGCTGAATGCATTTTACAGAATTTCAATTTTGGCCAGAGTTATAACTGTCTGCTGGCTCACAAGCCAGGCAATTTTTTTCGAACACATCGTGCCCAGTTCCGAATATGCGCTTGCCCTCGATGATTGACGCGTTGTTTTTGTGTGCTGTAAGGCAGGCACCCACCCTTGATAAAAGCCCTGAAGCCTAAAATGTCACATGCTCACATCGTGGCCTGAGTTGCAAGTCTTTGTCAAGAAGAAAAAACAAACGAAGAATGTTGACAAGGACAATCGTTGACAATTTGAAATGCAAGAGAGATTTCCAAAAAAACGATTGGTGTGATTTCCTATTTCAAGAATGCTGAGCTATAGGATGTGGATTTTGCATTGTTCCCTCTAATCCAATAAGATACATGAAAATGAATTCAATGTTAACAATGTGGTGTGGAATGTTGCACTGGACATATTGTGATCATACGCTTCGACCAGAGCTGTGCTGTCATCATGTGAATAACATAATTTATGGGAGACTATAATCATGAGGTTTCTAAAGGAATAAGATATGAAAGGAGAGAAACCTAAATTATCAAATGCAGTGTTTCCTCATCATATGTACACCTGCATGCTATCATAAGATGTTGAAGAAAAATGTTGATAATAACATCCACAATATTAAACTAGAATTAAATCAATAAACAACTATTATGGTATTTTTTTTTGACCTTGTAGCCTCTTTCGCATGATAAAACAGAGGGGGTGATCAGTAAGTTTCTGACCTCAAATAATCAATGACTGACGTTAATGAAACTTATTTCTCAACATTTTCAGAGTATTTTTTAACATTCTAAATTCGAAAGAATCATTTTTCTTTCTTTTTTTAAAATCTCAGGCCATGAACTTACTGATCCATCCTTATAGTTATAAATAGGAATGCATAGTTCTAATTGTATGAATCCTTCTGTGACCATGTATTCATTGAAACAGGGCAGACATACAGATGTCATTTTGCAGAATCGGAAGTATATCGTGAGAGAAGATTGGGGATGAGAGAGAGGAGGGTGACAACAAGGAAATGAGGAGGTGTGATAAGCTATTTATAGCTCACAATATGAAAAAAACTAGGTGGCAGTTAGAGTGGGTGGCATGAGGAAGGGTCATCCAGTGTGGTTACACAGATGGGAAGGAATTCCACACAATATTTTGCTGTTATTCCCCATGAAATCTGAGATAAATGATTACATGGTCATCAGGTCTTTTTGAGAAGGGTCAGAGACTGAGCCCATTAATTTCAGTCAAAAGTCACCACTTTTAGAAAATAATGAATATGCGTATAGTGGGGTGGTTGGAGTGTCAATGTCAGAGTGAACAAATCCAGTGTTGAAAAAAAATTAGTAACTTGTGAGAAAAAAAAGGAAAATGTAAAAATCACAATCCAATCACGAGTTTGGCTGGCAGGGTCATAATGATCGACAAATTGAATAGGAGTCAAAGTTATCAAAGTTATCTCATTAAAACAATCACCCTTTCTCATTAAAACATGTAATGTGCAAACTTTGTACTATTGATTCCACTGGTCTGCATCATTTCAGAGGTCTAGGTTTTCTCAACGGTTTCCATACGCTTTTTGCATGCTGAATTTAGAAATGTATCTCATTTTGCTCAATCAGGTCAAGTTTTTATGCTATCTCAATTTTAAGGAAAAAATAATCAAAATTTTTGTTTTTTAATTAGCATTTTTTTTAATTCAAAATCAGACTTACATTGACAGAAAATGTACAAACTAAATATAAAATGATGCACAAGTACACTTAATGTGAAATTCAACATTAAAAAGACGAAGGAAAACAATTAATGCGGAATAAATGGTTGGAGCGACTGAAGTTGGGTGTTGCCAGAAACAATGATTTATCTATATTTCTCTGGAATTGAAATGAAAGTAATTGAGAAGGCACTTTCTTCCACATTAAGTGTACTTGTATGTCATTATATGTATAGTTTGTACATTTTATGTCAATGTAAGTCTGATTTTGAATAAAAAAAATGCTGATTAAGAAAACAAAAATTTTGATTATTTTTTTCCTTAAAATTGAGATAGATAAAAAATAAAAAATAAAAAAACAATAAAAAACATAAAAACTTGGCCTGATTGAGCGAAATTAGATACATTTCTGAATTCAGCATGCAAAAAGCATATAAGAACCGTTGAGAAAACCTAGACCTCTGAAAAATATTTCAAATGCAATGTTATCATCAGTGTTATCATCGATATATATATATATATATATATATATATATATATATATATATATATATATATATATATATATATATATATATATATATATATATATATATAACAATGTGTGTTTGTGTATTTGTTTGTATGATGTCTGTCCCTCTTCATAAGGACGATTTAGGAAGGGTTTTAAAGGCCAATCTTTTAACACGACTGTGTGTTCACTACGGTCTAATTTTCAGGAGAAAAACATTTTTCATAAAAGAGTAATTACATCTCTTCTTTTTGAAATGTAGACGGTGACTTGCAACCGGGCCTCAATTGCAGTGTACAGAAGCTTTTATAAAATAATGAATTCAAGATGTAGGGAGGTTAAATTCACTGCAAATGATGTGTAACACATGCAGAGGTAAATGAGTGATCATTTACATCCATAGGATGTCTAATAAATGAAGAAGATATAAGCACACCTGATGCTCGGCCAAGGCTTCAGATTTTGGCATGCTCATGAGGTTATACCATCAAAATGAAACGTCCCAGAAGATAAAGAAAATAAGTTCACATGTGTACAGGTAGTGTTTTAAAATACTGCTTTGTCTTACTACGAAACATCATATCTTCCAGTCAAAGATTATTTTGAATAAAATAATTCCAACCTGTCATTTTTGATGGGCTCTTATACTAGTTTAGTATATTCAAGAAAAGCACATTCCCAATAATTACCAAGATTATCTATGGTTGAGGTTTTTTTTATCTTCATTATCATGATTTGTTTTAGTGATTTAAGTCCTGCAGAGCAACTGTACATGTAGAACATTTAGGCCAAAAATATTAGTAGAAATTGGGGTAATTTTAATAATCGACACATGAATTACAATGACTTTAGTAAACTTTGGACAAACACACATAACATGGTCGACTGAGGATTTATTCTGGATCAGGAGCCAGGGGATTATATAAAAACATTCAAAAGCCAACTCGGATTTCTATAATGTGATGGCCAAGAAAGTTTGATGTTTGTCTCATGCTTTCGATGAAGGTTCATCTTTCCTTTCTAATTAAATATATTTATAAAATTTCGAAAATATATTGAAATGTTTTTATTGCAAACTAGCGGGGTATACGGTCTATTTTTTATGGGTACTTAAAACACTTCACGACACCCACAGATGAATGTGGTCTCAACATACTTTCCTCCACCCCGAGCAATTAAAAGAAAAAAAATCCCCAAAAATTCAAATTAAAAAAAAATTCCCAAAAAACTTTTCGGCTACAACACTCTTGGCATCCACTGATGAACCTCTTAAAGTTTGAAGAAGATCCGTTTAGCCATATCTGAGAAAATGAGGACACACACACACACACACACGGAAAACCTGATAAACTTCTCTCAATGCTCTTGTTTGACCACACCTCCTGAGCCACATAATATTTTTCATAAGCCACGCCCACTTTCCTACGCCACTCCCACTTTCCTACACCGCTCCCACTTTTCATCAACCACGTCCACTTTCCCTAAGCTCCGCCCACTTTCCTAAGCTCCGCCCACTTTCCTAAGCTCCTCATAAAAAATGACAGTGAATAAACACCCGATTTTGAAGGACTACCATTTGAAAAATAAAACCTCAATCAAAAATCGGCTCAAGTAAAGTTTTCTACATATCTCGAAGTGTTTAATTCCGAAGTCTCGTTTCTCTACATTCAAAACTGAAGAAGTATTGAAAATACTGCACGCGGTTTTTCGGCCGCTGCACAGCAACGGGTGGTTGCTCGGCAACGAAATTCAAACGCGCACATTCCCAGTATATATTCCACATGTTGGCAAAGTTTCATCGAAATCGGTTTGCTGGTTCGTGCTGTGGAGCCTCGCGTTGCACACACACACACACACACACACACACACACACACACACACACACACACACACACACACACACACACACACACACACACACACACACACACACACACACACACACACACACAGACGGAAAACCCGACAATAAGGGATATCTAGCATATATAGCAAATCCAATAATGGGACAGGCATCATGGCATTTGGCCTGAAATAATGAACCTAAAGGTTGACGTAATATGATTTCTCAGTGTGACCAGAATGACCATTCCTCCACCGAGGAGAATAATGTCGGACATATATCTCTCTAAATATTATCTTCTGAAGCCTCACCATTTATGGAGCCATATGGGGCTCCCAAAGCAGGTTCACAGGTTACTCACCAAGTCTGTGGCATATCAAAAGAGCATAAGAATAAAATGAGTAAATCTTTGGATTGGAAAGTCTCTGATATTACCGCTCTGTGGTGGCTCCAGCACTCATGATAATGTTTTGTCTTTACTGCTTATCTCATGCAATAATGTTTCACTTTCTCTCATCTGGAAATTACTGGTGTAAATAAGTGTGTATTTAAATAAGACTGTCATGAAGGTTGACTGACATCATTTGTTGAATAGTTGAAAATGGTGAATAGTTTATTTGAACTTAAAATTGGCATCCATTAGGCTAAATTGTGTGCAAAAACTGCAAATACAGTACATGTGCAACTGGAACGGCATTCGGTAGTGCGCATACCTCTGTCAGGTTGAACACTTTACGTTTGGTACATCCCACTGATCGTCCGGATGTGCTGACCTGAACCAAATTCTAATTGGTTTGTTCTTGTCACCTAACCAACTCATCCACCAAGTTTTGCCATAATCCATCTTCAACTTTTTGAGATATCGTGCTAAATATCGTTTTTGGCCCCCATCTCTCAATGGTGAAGAATCACTAACAAAATTCTCAGATCCAGATGCAGATCTTCACCAAAATTAAGGATTGCTGTCCTTGACCAGTCACCGACATACACAAAAAAATTCAGAAAGATTTCTTGAAAACTGTGGCCAAAAATTGTATGACAGACAAACAAATAGACAGACAGATAAACACTACAGACCAATATATTAGGCGAAATTTTTTTTTCGCCAAGTAACAAGTGCTACAGACCAACATACTTGGTGAAATTATTTTTTTCGCCAACTAATAACACGACCATCCAATATACTTGAAAAAAATCTTCGTTTTTCGCAAGTAACAAGCAGACAGAATAATGCACGTGATCAACATATATTGTCAGACCCTGCTATTGGTGGATTCGCTATTCGTGGAACCAGCATATTTGCGGTATATAAAACGCGACTTGCTTTGACATTTGTGGCCCTGTGATTCGCGTTTTCACGGTTTTTCACAGGCAGAAAAAGATATCTTCCATGAGCTGTGCACATACCATTTCTAAAACATATACGACATGACCAAAAGTATGCGGACACCCCTTCTAATTAGTGGATTCATCTATTTCAGCCACATCCATTGCTGACAGGTGTACAAAATCGAGCACACAGCCATGCAATCTCAATGGACAAACATTGGCAGGAGAATGGGCCATACTGAAGAGCTCGTTGACTTTCAACACGGCTCCATATAAGATGCAACCTTTCCAACAAGTCAGTTCATCAAATTTCTGCCCTGCTAGAGCTGCCCTGGTCAACTGTAAGTGCTGTTATTGTGAAATTAAAACGACTAGGAGCAACAACAGCTCAGCTGCATAGTGGAAGGTCAAACAAGCTCACATAATGGGACCGTTGAGTGGTGAAGCACATAGCATGGAAAAATAATGTCGGCAGTTGCAACACACACGACCAAGTTCCAAACTGACTGGAAGCAACATCAGCACAAACACTGTTCATCGAGAGCTTCATGAAATGGGTTTCCATGGCTGAGCAGCCGCACACAAGCCGAAGATCATCATGCACAATGCCAAGCATCGGCTGGAGTTGTGTAAAACTCATTACCATTGGACTCAGGAGCAGTGGAAATGCATTCTCTGGAGTGATGAATCACACTTCACCATCTGGAAGTCCGACGGATGAATCTGGGTTTGGTGGATGCCAGGAGAACACTACCTACCCAAATACATAATGTCAATTGTAAAGTTTGGTGGAGGAGAAATAATGGTCTGGGGCTGTTTTTCATGGTTTGGGCTTGGCTCTTAGTTCCAGTGAAGGGAAGTCTTAATGCTACAGCACACAATGACATTCTAGATGATTCTGTGCTTCCAACTGTGTAGCAACAGTTTGGGGAAGGTCCTTTCCTGTTTCAGCATGCCAATACCCTGTGCACAAAGTGAGGTCCATACAGAAATCGTTTGTTTGTCGAGATCGGTGCGCAAGAACTTGACTGGCCTGCACAGAGCCGTGACCTCAACCCCATCAAACACCTTTGGGATGAATTGGAACGCCGACTGCGAGCAAGACCTCATTGCCCAACATCAGTGCCCGACCTCACTGATGCTCTTGTGGCTGAATGGAAGCAAATCCCCGCAGCAATGTTCCAACATCTAGTGGAAAGCCTTCCCAGAAGAGTGGAGGCTGCTATAACAGCAAAAGTGGGGACCAACTCCATATTAATGTCCATGATTTTGGAATGAGATGTTAGATGAGCAGGTGTCCACATCATTTTGGCCATGTAGTGTATCTTGCACCAGTCATGCATAAAGCAGCTTTACACATGCAAAAGCATTTCTTCCATAAGCCGTGTGCGTAAAACAGTTCCAAACTAGGAGGGCACTCGGTACTGCGCATACCTCCGTCACGTAATGTCTGATCCATGAGAACATATCGGGCCCAATACATTTTTGAAATATCATGCTGTATGTCGTTTTTGGCCCTATCTCTAAAGTGAAGTGAAGCCCTAAAGTGAAGAATCACTTTAAAAATTAAATAATTCTCGTATCCAGATCCAGATTTGGATCTTCACCAAAATCGAACCAATTCGTTTGGGTCACACTCCCAACCTGTCCACCAAGTTTTATCCGAATCCGTCCACAACGTTTTGAGATATTGTGCTCTATATTATTTTAGCCGATCTCAAAGGTGAAGAATCACTTAAAAAAATATCGGTTGCAGATTCGTATCTTCACCAAAATTGAAGCATTTCTTCCTTGTCATACACGCAACATCTCCACCAAGTTTCGTCTGAATCCATCGACAACTTTTTGAGATATCCCGCACACAAACAAACAAATGAAAAATCACTCACAAAGTGACAACTTGGCTAAACAGCACAAAGTAGAAAGGTACTCGGTAGAGTCCACTCCTCTGCCAGGTGGAACAGTTCATGTTTTGTATTCCACTGATGGGCTGGATCCGAACCAAAATCCAATCCGGTTGTTTTTGTCACCTATCAAACTCGTCCACAACTTTTTGAGATAATGTGATATATTTAGTTTTTGGGCGCATCTATCAATTTTAGAAAGTAGGTTCACCTCAAAATTTGTACGTGTTAGGTTCACCTCAAAAAAATAAATAAACCTTTTTGACCTTTTGGCCTATGTTTACCCCAAAATTAATAGGTGGTTGAATTCAGTGACCTGATGTGCAAATGCTCTTCAAATTTCAAGTTAATAGGATTAAAATTGAGGATTTTATAAATTTGGTCTATGTTGATCTTTTGGTCTGTGTTGACATTTGGGACAACGTTTACCTCAAAATGAATAGGTGGTTGAGTTCAGCGACTTCATATGCAAATTAAAATTTCAAGTCAATCAGATGAAAATTGCGGACTTTTAGAAAATTTGGCCCAATTTGGCCTTTTGCAATCTCAATATTAATATGTGGTTGAATTCAGCGACCTGATATGCAAATGGTCTTCAAATTTCAAATCAATTGGATGAAAATTGTCAATTTGAGAAACAATTAAAAAATTTGGCCTATTTTGGGTTGATCTTTTGGCCTATGTTGATCTTTTAACCAATGATAACCTCAAAAGTAATAGGTGCATGAATTAGTCGACCTGATATGCAAATCCTGTTCAAATTTCTAGTCAATCGGATTAAATTTGAGGATTTTAGAAAAGTTGGCTCAACTTGGCCTATTGGCCTTTGTAGAACTTCTCAGTCGACCAAATTTTATGAAACTTCAATGCGGGACTGTCGCAAGGTCAGTGACATTAATGTCCAAAAAATTCAGAATGATAGGTTAAGCGGTTTGGGCTGGAGGCGAGCGGACAAACAAACAAACAAACAAACAAACATACAAACAAACAAACAGAGGCTATCAACATACTTGTCAAAAAAAACTCTTTCTTTTTGTCAAGTAACAAACGGAGGCGATCAATATACTTGTGAAAAAAAATTATTATTTGTTGCTAAGTAACAAACAAGCAGTCATAGACTGGTACTTACGAAATCGTCAACTTGACCTCTGACCTTGTCTAATAAAAGCTGTCTCTCGAGAAGGTAGCGACTCAAACCAGAAGTTTCTACGATGATTCTGTAACAAACCATCAAAAATCGAATATTTGACCTCACTGTGACCTTGACGTTTGACCGATTTTGACCCAAATCTAATCAGCACTAGCCATCACCCTCCTGAATCACGTGGTGTAATTTGACATTGGTAGCTTCTTCCGTTCTGGAGTTATCGTGCCTACAAACAAACAAACAAGCAGTCATCGACTGGTACTTACGAAATAGTCAACTTGAACTCTGACCTTGTCTCATAAAAGCTGTCTCCAGAGAAGGTAGCGACGCAAACCAGAAGTTTCTACGATGATTCTGTACCAAACCATCAAAAATCGAATGTTTTGGATGTTTGACCTCACTGTGACCTTGACCTTTGACCGATTTTGACCCAAATCTAATCAGCACTAGCCATCACCCTCCTGAATCACGTGGTGTGATTTGACATTGGTAGCTTCTTCCGTTCTCGAGTTATCGTGCATACAAACAAACAAACAAGCAGTCATCGACTGGTACTTACGAAATCGTCAACTTGACCTCTGACCTTGTCTAATAAAAGCTGTCTCTGGAGAAGGTAGCGACGCAAACCAGAAGTTTCTACGATGATTCTGTAACAAACCATCAAAAATCGAATATTTGACCTCACTGTGACCTTGACCTTTGACCGATTTTGACCCAAATCTAATCAGCACTAGCCATCACCCTCCTGAATCACGTGGTGTAATTTGACATTGGTAGCTTCTTCCGTTCTGGAGTTATCGTGCCTACAAACAAACAAACAAGCAGTCATCGACTGGTACTTACGAAATAGTCAACTTGAACTCTGACCTTGTCTCATAAAAGCTGTCTCCAGAGAAGGTAGCGACGCAAACCAGAAGTTTCTACGATGATTCTGTACCAAACCATCAAAAATCGAATGTTTTGGATGTTTGACCTCACTGTGACCTTGACCTTTGACCGATTTTGACCCAAATCTAATCAGCACTAGCCATCACCCTCCTGAATCACGTGGTGTGATTTGACATTGGTAGCTTCTTCCGTTCTCGAGTTATCGTGCATACAAACAAACAAACAAGCAGTCATCGACTGGTACTTACGAAATCGTCAACTTGACCTCTGACCTTGTCTAATAAAAGCTGTCTCTGGAGAAGGTCGTGACGCAAACCAGAAGTTTCTACGATGATTCTGTACCAAACCATCAAAAATCGAATGTTTTGGATGTTTGACCTCACTGTGACCTTGACCTTTGACCGATTTTGACCAAAATCTAATCAGCACTAGCCATCACCCTCCTGAATCACCTGGTGTAATTTGACATTGGTAGCTTCTTCCGTTCTCGAGTTATCGTGTCAACAAACAAACAAACAAACCGAAACGGAAGGCATCAATATACTTACGAAATCTTTAGATTTCGTGAGTAACAAACAGAGAGAGGTGAAAACATAATCTCTTTCACCTTTGGTGGCGTAGGTAAACATATTGTTGCGGTTATACAAAGTCTGCACTCCTCCGAGGCTATGGCACACAACATATGGTGGATCCAAGACAGTTATTTCATGAGTATTCGTTTTAGATAGCCCTTCCCTAATGTGTAGTGGGTTTACGGGACAAAATGCTTCATGAGGGATTTTAGGGAGGACTTTATTTATATCCTTTATCTATTTTATTTACTTTGCTGCACACACAATCTGCCCACATAGTAACAAGAAACAGCTCATTGGCATATGCAACCAAAACCACTTTCAAACTTCGTGCCATTCCCGAACCGATCATCAACTTAGATCTTTGCTGTACTCGAACTACAATGATACACCATTCCTGTAACCATCACAACACCCTTATGAAAATCCCTACATCCGTTCATGCTCACTTTCCTCACCATAATTGTTGCAATGCTACAACCACCTCACCATAACTGCTACAACCCTTAAACCACCTCACCACAACTGATACGAACGCCACAACCAGTCACCACCCCGGATGCTTATGACTGTTCTGCGAAGATATCAGGAAACCATGGACGCAACCTACCATTACAAATGCTTGTGTTTTGGAACGTTCTGGCATGTAGCTCGAAGCGAAAGTATGCGCTAGCATCCGTTCAACATTGCCTGGATAGCCCTAGCAATCTGCTCAATCACGGTCCCCATTTGGTGTTCAGCACACGTTCATGGCCAGAAAGTTCCCCCAGAAACCCACACCCCATGATAACCTCAGAGCTCATTTGCTTGGCAGAGTTCAGATGCAAATGGGGCCATTTTTGGCACTAGGTCCTTGCAGGGGTGAGGACAATACTTGGAAAAGCATCCGTGCACAAATCGGGGCGATGGGGAATACCTACCGACCGTCCTGATCCAATTTTGGGCTCCTCCCTCACAAGACATCTATGAAATATGCGTGAAGGCGGTCTGAGTTCTGGGTTGTTGGAAAGAGAGACACTTTTGGCTTGGTTGGCAGTACAGGGAGGAAGATGGAGTTGAAGAGGCAGACAGAGCTCTGGGAATAGAGCAGGTGGAGCAGAGCGCTGGGTGGGTGAGTGAACCAAGTGTTAGACTGATTACATTTTTCAGACCATTCGCAGTTACACTTACATTCTTACACTTCATTAGTAGTCTATCTTCTCACACGTTCTGTCTCTTGTCTTCTGTCTCATCTGCTGCGGACGCAAAAGCACAATCGGCAAGGGCTCATCCTGACAACTGTTCTTTTCAGAGCGACCCCATAGACATGCACCTCTTCCAATTTTTCCTTCTCTGCACCACATCTGCATTCCATTGCACCTCATTGCTTCTCCTCAAATCATGCACCTTAGACACCCCCCCCCCCAAATTTTCCTCTCTCTCTCTCTCTCTCTCTCTCTCTCTCTCTCTCTCTCTCTCTCTCTCTCTCTCTCTCTCTCTCTCTCTCTCTCTCTCTCTCTCTCTCTCAAACTTTCCTCAGGGTATGTTTCTGATGGAACTTGTCTTGTGGAGTATAAAATTAAGATTGTAGATGTTCTTTATATCAGTGCAAGTCTGCACTGTATCCTTTATTTTGTCTTTGTAAATATTTGCATGCCCTTTTGCTTCATTGGTTATAATAAATTGTTTGTGATATAAATGTATCCAGCTCATCCTGTCTTTTCCTCCATTGGTCCAGCATCGTCCACAGAGAGGTTAGCCAGGAAGTTCTGCTCCACATAATTTGCTCTTATGAGCCAGTGCCTACTCGCAGCTCCACTCAGAAGCACCTGATCTGGTGAGTAATTCTAATATGCATTGAGGACATAAGATCCCCCTTGGTGCAGCCATCTACAGGTAAGGTATCACGTGAAGTCGTGTAACACTGCCAGGATCGGCAGTAGCAACCATCATTTGGGAGTGCTTAACAAGTCACTGGCGCGTGGAGTTATCTGTACCTGGCGGGCTCAGGACCAGGCGTTCAGGAGGGACATGAGTGCTTCCGCTTGTGGCAAACCTCAAACCCTGGACCCGCATCAATATCTTACAACAACCATGCTATAAGCAAGCTATGCGGCATGTCCAACCATTCACGCTAAAAACGCTCCATTGTATCTACCATCTGCTGCATAAGACATCACCCCCCCCCCTCCCCACCAGTCACACAATTAAAAAGCTTCACCGCATCTTTTACCAGCTGATAAAGACATCACCCCTCTCACAAGTTGCACAATTAATAAGCTTCACCATATCTACCACCAGCTGCATAAAACATTATCACCCATGAGTTACACAATTAAATCAATTTACCAGCTGCTGAACATGTCATCATGCACAAGATGCACAATTATAATGTTTCACCGCATCCACCACCAGCTGTGTAAAATGCTAGCAAGCACGTGCCAAAACCCACCACAAATAATGGGCAGACAAATCACCCCTCCCGCAGCTACCCACAATTCCTGCATGACTCCTCATATGCAGCTTGTCTTGGGTCTCAATCATTCTTCTCGTCCTGCTGCCTTGACCGGTGGTTTGACTCCCGCTCTACTCATTGATCAAATATGGCTCCCAAGAGCAAGACCAGTGCCGGATATGCATTGACTCTGAAGAGGCACAAGTGTGATGAGCCTCAAAGGGCAGAGTAGCTCCTTGTGAGCCAATGGTCATCAAGATCTTGTGCCAAACTGTCTGTGGAAGTCCTCCTGCAGTTGGGTTGCTTTTTTTATGAGGTTAGTGGAAAGATTTGCACTTCCGCCACCATAAAACCCTTCACTCCGCAAAACACAAGAAAAACGCAAAGAAAATTGAAAACCCACTCTGTGGGAGAACCTCCTGTGCAGCTGCCCTTCACAGGACAACTCACCGGATGACGTGATTGGGGTAAAGCCTTTGGGACCCCCACTCTTTGATGATAGGAAGAAAACCATGGGGTAACCTTCCCATGTCAGATTGTGGTAGTGTGTGTTGGAGTGGTGCTGAGGTATTGTCCACCAGACAGCGGTCTCCTTGGGTTAACTTGAGGCGGTCCCTTTGAGTTTTTTTTTTTTTTGTATACACTGTCGAGGCTCATATGAGAGCTAACACACAGAATGTACAACAAGAGGAGCAGGAGATTAGAAGGGTGGGAGAGGGAAGGAAAAAAGAGTGGGAAGCAGAGACATGAGGAGATCAGTCGAAGGGAGAGGGATGGGGCGGGGTACACAGGGTAAACAAGATGGACAATACAGAGAATTTCAGGTCCTTACATGACAGGGACTTTCAGGAAGGAAAGCAGGGAATTTGAAGGAGGTGAGTAGTACAGGAAATAGGAGTTCTGGCACACCTGTGCTCGGAGGGCTCCAGAGCTCTGGGTATGCTCCTAGACCCATACCTTTTGAGATGAATATAGGCGTCTTGAGGTAACAGAGGTCTGACTCTAACCACCGAGATTTCCATTTCGACATTGGTATTTTCCTTATAATACCCATTTTACATGGCTACGATGGAAGAGCAAAGTGCAGCAGAAAGCGAAGACCTTCAATGACCAAAGAGCGAAGACTTCAACCGCCAGAGAAGTGCCTTGAGTGAAGTGCAACAGCTAACCAAGTGGCGAGACCTGCCCCGATGGGAATACAGGATCAGTGAGAAAAAAAAAACTATTGAGACATATGTCAGGCCGAGCATGATCCTAGTTCTCGAGAACCAGGAGAGGGAGCATGCCCGAGTGTTGATGCCCAGATGTCTACCAGAGGAGCTGCTAAGGGCTCCGGGGACCAACTTTATCTTGAACAAAGGGCAAGTACGCAGCAAAAAAGATGCAAGTCACTGCTACTACAGCTTCCAGCTCTTGCAGCTTCACTAAAGCAAAGCAAAAAAGTAGTCTCCGGCACAGTTGAACGTGCACCATATGTACCTTGTTGTACCGAAAGGGGGATCTGGCTCTGAGACCCATCCCCTACTTTTTATAGAGAGGTGATACATAGATACTATGTGGAAGCCAACGATGCATCAAAAGCTCAACAACCAGGTCATCTACAAAGTACGCCAAGGGATTATGGAATGCAAGAATAAGAAAACGAACCTTCTTTGTCCCTTACAGGCGGTAGATGCTGAAATCGTGAAGATCCAAAACAGGTGTCCTCACCTCAAATGGGATGCACAGTGGGTCGCCATGGAGAATTCAACGTGGGTCGCCGAGAGAGTGCCATGGGAATACTGCATGGAATGCAGACATATACATCTTGCTTTGTAAGCAGGATTATGGCATTCCCTGGATTAACCTGCTTCTTATTGAGAAGGCCAGAAAGTTTTAATTGTTTTCACCATCAGACATATCTGGATTTTCACTGTCAGACATATCTTACAAAATTTCATCCATTTCACTATCAGACATATCGGTGGTGGCACTCAAAATTTCATCCATTTCACTATCAGACATATCAGCGGTGGCACTAAAAATTTCATCCATTTCACTATCAGACATATCGGCGGTGGCACTAAAAATTTCATCCATTTCATCAAACAATCTTTTGAAGCTCTCATATGAATGTAGGCTCACAGCATCCACAAAAGACAAATCTCTAGCAGGATAATCGGATGTCTTCTTATTGCAATCCATTGCAAACGGTGGTGAACTATTGCGATCCATTGCAGTATCTACTTTGCAATTTTCTTTTTTCCATAACATGGATTTCTTGCAGTAAATTACTTATGTAATACCACCGAGATTTCCCATTTAGACATTGGCATTCTCCTAAATATTGCCCATGAAACATGGTTTACTAGGGTGGTTCACAATATAATGGTATAAGTAAAAGTTTTCCAAATTTTGCCAGATCGCATTTTGCATTGTTTCTATTGACATTTTGAACATCTGTACCAAAAATTGAGCCAATAGGACACCAGTAAAGGGTGGCACACTTTTTCACAATTTTTATTGCTCAACCTAAGCTCTATGGACAGTTGCGGAACTTACTGAGTAATTGCTAACATCATGTCCCAAGCTCTTTGCTGTCACTATGAAGGATGCAGCAGCCTGACGATTGGATAGACCCTCTCTGTCCCATGTTGTTGTCAATGAAGCAACAAGTACTTCAGATGAGCCTCGCTTCTTTAATCCTGCATGTGAGATATGGCTGGGCTTGGCAGGCGTTGCCCTGTAAGCGAACTCTTCGTCTGAACCATCTTCAGAGGCTGTTGATGAATCTTGTCCAACTTCTTCCCTCAATCGAGATAGCGTGTGAGTACCTCGGATACACTTCTGTTTTGCCATTGTTTCTGCACTGTGTTCAGCTCTTGCGTTTCTCTCAGCTTCTCTTGCCCTCTTTCTCTTATCCTTCCTTTGCTGAACCTTGTCTACACATCCAAAAGAGCATGACATCCGGTCTTCTCTTTGGTGCCTTAGAAATTCTTTGTCTTCTTCGGGGATCTTCAGGTCGAATTTGTTTGCTGCAGCAATATCGAAGAGGTCCTGAAGATCCCCTAGCCAAGTTTCACGACGTAAAAGAGCTCCATCCGTCTCTCTGTTTTTCTCTTTTGTTAGTTTCTTGTACTCCGCATACAGCTTCTTGATCTTTTTTTCGAAGATTGGCATTCGTCGTTATCGGTAAACTGGCTCTCTCCCATATCTTCTTTACTTCATCCATTGTTGCTGTTGTGGCCTTTGATAATGCCTTCCCCTCTTCAATATGATAGAGGAGGTGGAGTAGCACTTGCTCCTTTGAGGGAAGGCGAGCTCCTAAAATGGAAGGTAGAGGGGGCTTCTCGAGCAAGTTACATTTCTTTCTTGATGCCATTATTCCTGAAAATAGAAAAAAAACGTCAACATTGTGAAAAAGTGTGCCACCCCTAAATGTGCAGCAATTGACTCCATTTTTGGTACAGATGCTTACAATGCCAATTGGAACAAGACAAAAAGCAATCTGGCAAAATTTTGTGAAAATAAATTTTGTGAAACACCCTAATGGTTACCATTGATGAGTACATTGAACTAGTGCTTGCAGATATGCAGGTATAGGAGCCTCCCCAAAGTGCTGCAAAGAGCATTTTGGATGATCCTATTCTGGAAGCAATGAAAAAGCACCTGCTTAAACCACTGCTTTCAAAGAAATACCGACCTTCTGCCCCACCTCGAAAGAGGAAGGAGAAAAAGCGAAAGGCCATGTTGGAGGAGTTCGATCCCAACCCTCCTCAAAAAATCAGATCAGTCAGGAAATACCAGAAGGAACTCCTTGGCCTGTTCAAGGCAGATGGCCTCTCATTCAAACACATCGAGCAATCACTTGCAGAAAAGCAGACATCGGAGCCTCTCAAGGGTGTTGCACAGAACATTTTGGAAGAGCCCATTCCTTAAGCAGTGAAAAAGAACCTGCTTAAACCACTGCTTTCAATGAAATACCGACCTTCTGCTCCACCTCGAAAGAGGAAGGAGAGAAAGCGAAATTCCATTCTGGGAAAGTTTGATCCCATACTTCCCCAGACAACCCAGACAGTAGATAGCTACCAAAAAGACATCCTCGAGCTGTTCAAACACGAGGAACAAAAAGGTGACCTCACATTTGAAAAGACCCCCGAGGCCATTGGACATTTTCTGAGAGGGTGGCAGATGGATGTTCCAAAGTTCAGATGGATGTAAATTCCAGCATGCTTTAAAGGTTCTCTTCTGGAAGGGAAAGATTGACAAGGAGGGGAAGGAGTGAGTGTCTATGCCTGCAGTGTTCCGGCACAAGCAGGAGGCCATCTTGCAGGCTCATGAGATCGACGGTGCACTTGACACGGCTTTCCCATACATCCTGGAGACCCTTGAAAAGTGGACGAGTCTCGGCTATGGCTGGGAGGTTGACAGAGTGGAACTTCTGTGGCTGGACATCGCTCGCTACCAGCCTCTGAGGGACAGCTCTTATATCCCACTGCCAGCAGCTCTCAGAAACAAGAAAGCAGTGGTCAATGTACAGAACAAGGATGACCAGGGCTCTTCGCTCAGCCTTGTTCCAGCAGAAGAAAAATGCCCAAAGGTCTACCAAGTATCCTACAGAGTATAGAAGATGGCCTTGACTTCACAGGGATCGATTTACCTTCACCCATCTCACAAATTGAGAAAGTTTAAACAAAGAACATCTTAGCTCTCAATGTCTTCAGTTGGGACTAAGAGTGTAATTGTTCATAGGCTTAGCAAGCAACGCGAAGGCATCCCATGGATCAACCTCCTGGTGATTGAGATGGCCGGAAAGTTTCACTACACGTGGATCAAAGACCTCAACCACCTACTTCACGATCAAAATAAGTACAATAGGTGCAAACACTTCTGTGAGAGGTGCCTCCATGGAAACTCCCACGAGGAGCTGCTGGAGGCACATATATCAGAGGGTACGGACATAGGGCAAACCGCTATGAGGGTAGAGATGTCAGAGGAGGGGAAAACATGATCTTCTTTCAGAACTGGCACAAGCAGCAACCGGCTCCCTTCATCATTTATGCTGACTTTGAGGCCCTTACCACCAAGATTGATAGGCCAGAGCTCAACCCTGACCAGAGCAACACACAAAAGATGCAACAGCATAAGGCTTGCGGATACGGCTACATTGTGGTGGTAGTGTGACGGTCAAACAGAGCCTCCAGTAGTCTACCAGGGTCCAGCCGCAGCAGAACACTTCCTCAATGCTATTCAGAAGGAGAGGAGACACATTAAGGATATCATATGCAACCCTAAGCTTTTGAGAATAACACCAAAAGACTTACAGATATACAACACCAGCATCAACTGCCACGTATGTGATAAGCCTCTGATAGTTGTGGGGGGGGGGGGGCAAAGCGACTCAGTCCTCGATCACCGTCATATCACCGGAAAGTTTTGAGGGGCAGCCCACAAAAATTGCAACCTAATGCTGAGGATAAAACAAAAACGAATGATCACCCTTGTGGTTTTTTACAACATGAGGAACTATGACTCACATCTTCTGATGCAGGCTATCAGCAAGGTGGAAGGTACCATCACCTGCATCCAGAACAACATGGAAAAGTACATTTCATTCTCTCTGAAGCATGATGTTACTCAGGAAGGACTCAAGAAGGTGAAAAAACTAAGAGCTCATCATTTGAATCCCGGTTCATTGACCATACCCAGTTCCTCCAGGCTTCCATAGACAAGCTTGTCTGCAGTACGGTTGTGGCATCTCAAGTGTGCACAACCTGAAAACAGGAAGAGCAAGGAGTCGTCAACAAGGACTGGCAGTTTGTGTCTCAGTGTCTGAAATGTAGCAGAGAAAACTGCAAAAATCGAGACCCATGTTTATCCTTCACCACAAGGTATACACCAGCACATGCATACCTACTCGCATGTAAAGAGGTGTACCCCTGTGAGTTCATGGACTCCTTTGAGTGGTTCACAGATACTCTTCCTCTCCAGGAGGCCTTCTACAGCAAGGTCAGTGAAGAGAGCATCAGCAAAGAGGATTACACCCACGCCCAAAATGTTTGGAGCGCTTTTGGGTGTAGAGACATGGGAGACTACCATGACCTCAACCTACGTGCAGACATGCTCCATCTGGCTGATGTCTTTGAGACCTTCAGAAAGACTTGCAAGCGACAATATGGTTTTGACCCTGTCCACTCCTACACGAGTTCCGGCCTGAGCTGGGACGAGCTCCTGAAGAAAGCCAGTGTAAAGCTCAAACTTCTTATGGACTACGCCCAGCACCTCTTCATAAAGAAGGTTCTGCGCGGTGGCATCTCCTTGGTCTCAAAACGCAACACACAGTCAAACAATCCACATGTCGATGGGAACGACTCAAGCAAACCTAATAGCCATATCTTATACCTCAACGCCAACAACCTATACGACTGGGCCATGAGCCAGCCACTGCCAATAGGAGGATTTGAGTGGGTAGAGGTCAGTGGACAGATTGCTGGGAGCATTGCAGATCACCCGACAGAGAGCCCCGTGGGCTACATCTTAGAATTGGACCTAAAGTATCCTCACGAGATGCACGACAAGCACAATGCCTATTCGCTGGCTCCAGAACCTATGACAGTTCAGAAGGAGTGGATGTCAGAATACTAGCAAAAACTTAGGGGGACGTCCGTCGAAGTAATTTAGCTGGTTCCTAACCTCTTCGACAAGACAAAGTATGTGCTGCACCACCGCAACCTTCAGCTCTATCTCTTCCTGGGTATGAGGCTTAAGAAGGTCCACCGAGCTCTGCGGTTCAACCAGAGACCCTGGATGGAGCCCTACCTTAGGATGAACACAGAACTACACAAGGAGGCCACCAATGACTTTGAAAAGGATCTCTAAAAGCTCATGAGCAATTCTGTCTTTGGCAAGATGATGGAAAACTTGGCAAGTGTATACGTTAAGCGGGTCTGTGTCCATGAGGAGGAAAAGCTGCAGTGCCTATGCCCAAGATTTGCACAGCAGAAGATATTCGATAATGACCTCGCCGTTTTTCACATGAATAAGAGCAGACTGGCGCTAAATCGACCTTTCTATGTGGGTATGAACATCCTAGACCTGTCCAAGCATCTCATGTATGATTTCTACTGCAATCAGCTGAAAGAGCAATACAGGGACCGATGCAACCTCCTCTACTCAGACACGGACTCAGACACGGACTCAGACACGGAAACTCCTCTACTCTCTCCTCCTCGAGATCCAGACAGAGGATGTACATGTAGACATGGCTGCACACGCAGAGCTCTACGACACGAGCGACTACCCGAAAGACCACCCATTCCACTGTGATAAAAACAAGAAGGTGCTTGGTAAGATGAAGGATGAGTTTGCTGGCCACCCCATGGCCAAGTGCACCCCCATGACCAATACTTCACCCTAAGATGTATTCCATCCTCGAGGTCAGTGGGAAGGGCATCCGGAGGGCTAAGAGTGTGAATATGTGTGTTGTAAAGAAGCACCTTTGCCATGAGCAGTACAAAGAGAGCCCCTTCGACAGGATAACCTTCAGGCATCTTATGGATATGTTGAGAAGCGAGTCACACCAGATGTATGGGAAACAAGTAAACAAGGTGTCTTTATCCCCCTTCTACTCCAAGCGGTGGATTGACATGCTTGCATGTGGGTACAAAGACATCCGTGGTCGCTTTTGATGAGCGACTTCGCAAAAATCAGGAGGTAATATTATATTTCAACGAAAATACAAATGCAGTTTTTACCCATCTGGGAAAGCAAGATAGGATTTAGTAATCATAGAAATACCCCAAATTCACTTAGATATCTCATAGAAGGCCCGGGTTGATGTGGGGAAACTTATTTGTTTTTAAAGATGATCCTTACTCCTGGCTTCTTCGATTATGACAATTTAGTAGGTCTTCAAAAAGTTTCAACGCAGGTCTTCAAAAAGAAGAGTTTTTTTGTATACAATGTCGAGGCTCGTATGAGAGCTAACACACAAGGCACAGCAAGGGGAGCATGAGACAAGAGGGGAGGGAGAGGGGAGGACAAAACAGTGGGGAACAGAGACATAAAGAGATCTGTGGGAGGGAGAGGGATGTGGCGGGGAACAAGGGGTATACAAAATGCACACTACAGGGACTTTCAGGAAGGAAGGCAGGGAATTTGAATTAGGTATGTTTGGGATGGATTAACGGGGATAGAAAAGATTGAGGTTTTTGATGGGGCAGATAAGAGGTGGTGGTAAACAGTTGTTTTGAAGGCCTGGAGGGAAGAATGGGATTGAACAGAGTGAGGGAGTTTATTCCAAAGGCGGGGAAAAAAAGAGGAATGAAAGAGTGAAGGTGAGCAGTGATTTGTGATTTTGGTAGTTTAACCAGAAGTGGGTTGTTGGCGGACCTTGAGCATCCTGCAAAATATGGGGGGGACATATTGCTGACAAAGCAGGGGGGACGAGACCAGAGAGGAGACGGAAGAAGGCAGAAACACCACCGACCTGCCGACGGTGAGAGAGTGAGAGGCCAAAAGACTCAGCCTCATTGTGGGAGATACCAATGATGCGAAATGCCTTGGTTTCCAGAGCGTGAAGCCGAGAAAGGTGAGAGGCAGGAGCACCAGCCCAGAGGGGAAAGCAGTACTCCATAAGGCTGCAGACGAAAGCTTTGTATGTGGTCAGGAGCTCAGATTGGGAGAGGAAGGACTTTGCACGTAAGGGAGGATTCTCAGTCGGCAACTGGTTTTGGAGGCCAGGTTGGAAATATGGCTTTCCCAGGAAAGATCATGGCAGTTAGTGAGACCCAGAATCTTGAATGAAAGGACTTTTCCAGAGGATTGTTGAGGAAGTAGATGGGGGGGGGGGGGGGAGGGGTTCTAAATGGTCTTTTCGGAGAGACATAGTGAGAGAGTGAGATTTGTCAGGATTGAAAGACATGTTCCACATGTTGGAGCAGTTTGTGATTTTATCCAGATATGCAGCGAGCAAAAAAGCTGCACTTGCCGGTCTGATGGATGACACATGGTACGGCAGAGGATGGAATCGTCGGCAAAGAGAAAAAGTGGATTTTCCAGAGAGTCAGAGAGATCATTGATGAAAACCAGAAAAAGAACAGGGCCCAGAACACTGCCTTGAGGAACTCCAGCCTGGACAGGAAGAGGGGATTAGAGAACTCCAATAAGGGCCACACATTGGCTGTGACAGGAGCGAAAGTCTGCGAGCTATGAGTGGAGATGTCCTTTGATACCATAGGAAGAGAGTTTGGTGAGCGGGTACCAGACTATATTGAAGGCATGCACGGCTGGAGTGCTTGGAATGTTATCATGTGAGCTCAAGCGTTTTAACATCAGCATTGCAGATCTCTTTAAGGTTCGGAGACCGGATAGTGGTGAGATCATGGTGGATGGTTACACCGACTGTTGGTCTGGTCGCATTGATAGTTACCATGTCCAAAGAGTCGGCGCAGCTGTGTCCAACAATCTGACTCCAATGATAATTGAGGTAACACTGGTCAACAAGTGTATTTTGAGACTTATGATTCGTCATTCCATGGGTGTCTTTTCCCTGGTCTCTGTATATGCTCCGACTGAGGCGAGTGATCTCACCGTGAAGGATGCATTCGATGCCACTCTCGAGTATGTGGTTTATCAGTGCCCCAGGCAAGATTCTCTTCTCATCTTGACGGATTTAAATGCATCGACTGGAACTGATAGGGATGGTTATGAGACATGTGTTAGTCTCCATGGGTCTGGAACTGTGAACCAGAATAGCGCTAAGTTACTTTACTTTGCAAGAAGTCATGGATGATGGGTGGCTGCTTCATGGTTTCAGCAACCACAAACTCATTGCTGGACTTGGTATTCTAACGCTGGTGTTGGGGCAAAGGAGATTGACCATATGCTCATTGATGGTCACTGGATGATGATCCAGCACTGCAGGGTCTACCGGAGTGCTCAGTTCCTCAATAACGACTACAGCCTTGTGGTAGCAACTCTGAAGTTGCAGCTTAAATCCTGGAGAATGGTACCATCCCAGCCGAGGCTGGATTTTGGCAATTTCAGGAATGAGAGAGTAGCTGAGGAGTTTGTGAACAGGCTGAGTGGAGATTTGGGGGGGGGGGTCTGGGTGCTTTGGGAAATCCTGAAGGGTTGTGGAGTACCTTCAAGACCACCACCCTTGATGATGCCAGTGGATGTCTTGGAACTCATCAGAGGGAGAAGATGAGTTTTCTCTCTCAAAAGACACCGGAAAACATTGACCCGAGTTGCAGCACCAGGCTTAATGGCAGAGCTGAGCTGTTCAGGGAGTTTAGGCGTAAAACTGTTTGTGTGCTGAGGGTGGACAAGGAGGCATATGTGCGAGGAATCTGTGAGGGGGTTGAGCATCACCTCTGGTCAAGTGATTCTCATCCTTACAGGGGATTTGCACATTGCATTCCTCCAAGTCCATCCATCGTTGTCCTGCAGTTAGAGCAGAGGGTGGTGGGCTCTTGGCAGAGTAGTGAAGCTCTGAAGCTCCGAAGAGGGCTGCAAATTGAAATTCTGCTGGGCCAGTTACTTTGAGCGGCTATACTAGGCTGATCTACCAGCTGTTGAGTTGGATGTCAGGGGTGTTACTATCCCTATTGCTAACCCTCCAATCAACTGTGATCTACCTTCAGTTGTGGAAACACCGGCTGCGGTGAACCATTTAAAAAGGGGTAAAACTCCTGGGATCTGAGGCATCCATGCTGAACTTCTCAAGGCTGGTGGAAATGCTGTACTCATGTCATTGCATGCAGTTCTGTGCTCTGCCTGGAACACAGGCATCATCCCAAATGACTGGAAGAGGGGCCTTGTTTCCTTCTCTGGAAAGGGAAGGGTGATCACCAGGACTGCAACAACTACAGAGCAGTGACGTTCCTCTCAGTGCTGGGCAAGGTCTCTCCTTGGATGATTATTCATAGGGTTCGCCACCATCCACTTGAGCAACAGCACCCAGTGCAATCAGGCTTTACACCAAAGAGGTCAACGATTAACCATATCCTTGCCCTTTGGGTCCTCACAGAACACAGATGAGAGTTTCGGAGGGGCCGCTTGCAGCCTATGTTGATCTCTCCAAATCGTTCAATTCAGTGAATTTGGTTGCCCTCTGGAGGATACTTGTTCTTCGAGGTGTGCCACCAAAACCGAACAATCTGATGTCTGAACTATACTCTGGGATTGAGAGTGCTGTGAGATGGGGTGATACCATCCGCAAATTATTTCCAGTTGTTACTGGAGTTCATCAGGGGTGTGTCCTGGCCCCCACACTTTTCAGCGCTTGTATAGACTGGATTATGGGGAGGATTTCAGATAGATCAAGCTGAAGTGCATCGTTTGGGAATGTCAAGACCTGTGACCTGATTTCGCAGATGATAGTCATCTTTGAGGAGAATCCGGATATACTTTTGGGGACCCTCGAGTTGCTGAATGAGGAGTCAGAGCCACTGGGATTATGGGTTTCCATGGTCAAGATCCAGGCTTTCAATCTTGACATCTGCTGCTATCTTGTCTGTAGCTGTTTGTGGTGAGAATGTTGAGGTCATGGAGAGATTCACTTAACTTGGCAGTTATATTCATGTCTCTGCTGGCTGTGTTCCAGAATTCAGTAGACTGGTTCGGGCCTGGGAAGTCATGGATTCACTAGATGTGGCATTGTCAGTACCTATGCAGGAGGACAAAAGTCTGAGTCTTCAGGTCCTTGGTGCTTCCAGTCTTGCTCTACCGATGTGAGACTTGGACTCTAACCAGGGATCAAAGAAGGAAACTTAATTCCTTTGGTAGCAGGTGTCTTCGGAGAATCCTTGGTGATTGCTAGCCGGACTTTGTGTCCAAGAAGCGCTTGCTGAGAGAGAATCAAATTTGATTTGTTACCTGCATAGTCCGTGAGCATCAGCTGTGGATTTATGGATATGTGGCTCGTTTTCCTGGCACTGATCCTGCTCACCTGATTCTCTCAGTGAGGGAGCCTCATGAGTGGAGGATGTCAAAGAGCTGAACACGTGCCTCGTGGTTGCTGAAGATTGATCAGCATTTCGAGGAGATGGGGATGGGCCAGGCATCTGCCTGTGGGATGGCCAGATGGAGGCCCCTGGAGTACCGGCGAAATTTGGATGCAGTGCCACGTTGCTCCAGCACATGCTCCCCTCCCTGACCTGACCTGACTTGAGCAAAAAAGTGGGGCTGCTGGACCAGCTGTCAAGAGTACAGTGTGTGGCCGCTGTGAGCAGACTGCATGGAATAAACAAATCCACCATTCCCTCCATACGGAAGAACGAGAAGATGATCCGAGAAAGTGTCGAGGACAGCACCGTACCGAGCACCAATGTGGTCACCCATGTTTGGTATGTCCACATAGAAAGGATGGTGAATGCTGTCAGTGTATGGATGGAGGACAATGCACAGAAGAACATGCATTTAAATGGACCTCTCATCCATGCGAAGGTGATGCATGTCTTTGCACATCTGGCTGACATAGGTGGTGCTAGCACAAGAGACACAGGTACAAGAGACCCCAGTCCATCCAAGCTGGCAGGCGATGGTTTGACTGCTTCAAGAAGCACTGCAGTCTCTACATTGTGAAACTGTCAGGGGAGCATACCTCTGCAGACCAAGAGGCAGCTGAAACGTTCCCTGTTCAACTCACACAGCTCATCCAGGAGAAGAGGTACTTGCCAGAGCAGGTGTTCAACACTGATGAAACCAACCTGTTTTGTAAAAAGATGCCAATGCAAACTTTTATCTTTAAGCACGAGGGGACAGCATTGGAATTCAAGGCCGCAAAGGTCCAAGTATCTCTTCTCATCTGCGCAAAAGCAAATGGGGACTGTATTATGCAGCCCATGATGCTGTACCATTCCCTGAACCCATGTGCTCTCAAGGGCAAGAACTAGCACCCACTGCCCATATTTTGGAGGACCAACAGGAAAGCATGGGCGACGGCAGCAATTTCAATGGACTGGTTCCATAATTGTTTCATCCCTCAGATGGAGAGGTAACTGGCAGAACAAAACCTTGCATTCAGTTCTCATACTCAATGACAATGCTCCTGGCCACCCCGGTGACCTGAATGTGGATCACCAGAATGTCGAGGTTATTTTCCTGCTGCCCAACATCACCTCCATGATCAAGCCACTCGACCAAGGGGTAATCTCGACTTTCAAAACCTATTATACCCGCCGCACATTTCGCTGCATTTTGGATGCGATGGACAATGACCCAGAGCTCACTGGCAGGCAGCGTTTGATGTCCTTTTGCCTCACCTACTTGCAATAAACCTCCTTATTATAAATGTACCCAGTTTGTCATGTCTTTTCCCCATTGATCTAGCATAGTCCACACATAGTGTTAGATGGGAAGTTTTACCCCACCAATTTGCTCTTGTTCGGCAGTGCACACTCTGCAATAATCTGGGTATGCATCAAGGGCATGAGACCCCCCCCCCAACTTGGTGTGTCCGTCCACAGACAGGTAAGGTACCCACGAGAAGTAGTGAAATCCTGCCAGGATTGGCAGTACCAACTGGCATTCGTGGTTGCTTAGCAACCCACCAGTGCACAAAGTTATCTGTGTTTGGTGGCCTCAGGACCGGGAGTTCGGGAAGAACTCCAGTGCTTCTCATGGTGAGCCTCAAATCCTGGATCTCTAACAAAAAACACACACACACACACACACACACACACACACACACACACACACACACACACACACACACACACACACACACACACACACACACACACACACACACACACACACACACACACACACACACACACACACACTATGTTTTGGTGAAATTTCAGTTTAGTTAATTTCATGGTTAAACCAATGAGCAAATTCCTTTTGCATCTGCGGTGCAATTTACCATTATTTTTATAATGCATGTAAGTCCTATGGTTTTCCACTCTGTGCAACATTGGTGGCAAATATGATAAGATATCTTTTGGCACAATAATGTATAGGTTTTTTTTTCATTTCGTGGCAATTTCATGTCTGATCATTGGTGGAAATTTCTGATGCACACGTAAGCTCTTGACAAGTTGGCTGAACTCACGACTGTGATTGATTTATGTTTAACCTTACTTCTTCGTGTTCTCTGAAATCCAAAACCTCATGGTAGTGGCATTTGAAGTAATAATCTTTGGGTTCAAGAATATCACGTCATTGCTTATTTGCTGTTAAACTCAAACAAAAGGTTAAGATCCTTTAACGGTTCCGCCATAGTAGATGTGACACTACGTGTCAAACATTCATTTTTTTTTGTACTGAAACTGAATCTAAACGTGGCAAACTGGTCTGATCTTTAAATGTTCCATTGTCTTGCCTTTTAAAAATGGAAAGCCACTGCATAGCGGCGTTAAGGCTCGTACTGGCATCTACCATAATATTTGCTTGTTTCTATCGGACCCATGCTGGAATTGGTTTATTTTATGACCAAATTATTTTTTTATTTTGTTTACATTTATAATGTTTGTTTTTATCACTCAATGTATTTATTTATTGTTTACACTTCCTACTTTAATGCATGTGCTGAAAATCAAGATGGCAAGTGAGACAACAAAGAGGGTAGAATAGCAAATAATTATGAAATTTCTATTCAAAGAAAACATCACGCCTGTTGGAAGTTACAGATTGGATGCACCGTGCAGTGATGATTGCCTGTCAAGGTTATATAAAAGCTTATTTATCAACAAAAGTGCAAGTCAAATTTCAACCACCGATGTATATTTCACTTTCAGCAGGATTTTATCTTTGGTCTTCAGAAATGAATTATAACTTCAATATGGGTTAAAAGGTGTGTTATTTGGTGGTACAGCAATTGTTGTACATCGATTTTCATGTTTGTACTTCATAGCGAGAGTATTTTGGTGGAAAGAACAAACCTATAAACCAAATGCAGACTTTTGCTGATAACGGCATGAGGGACAAAGCGGTGTGTGTGTGTGTGTGTGTGTGTGTGTGTGTGTGTGTGTGTGTGTGTGTGTGTGTGTGTGTGTGTGTGTGTGTGTGTGTGTGTGTGTGAACGAAAGTCATTAAAACCAAAAGAATTGCTATAAAATCCAACTTGTATGTTTCTCTTTGCTGGAGGCAATTTTTCAAGAAGCTGGGTTGATTTTAATGAGGAACGAGGCCTATTTGTCTCGTTGCTATACCATTTGGTTGGAATCCTTAACATTAACGACCTCGGGCTGGATTTTTGTTGAAACGCCAACAAGAATGTACTTTTGGAATGTTCATGAATTTGATGAAACTTTATAGGTATCCAGGAGAAGCAAAGGCCATTTGGCTCAATATTTCTGTGTTGCATCACCTTGCTTTTAAATGCAGTTTTTCTTTTTCCATCCATCTTCCCTCACAAACCCCCAAAATGACTAAAACGTTCACATCAGGCATTGATTAATTATTATCCACATGGTAAATGCCTTAGAATTTAGTCAAAGCCTTTGGATACTGCTGATGTAATCTGATTGTTAACTATACACTTCCACAAGGGTTAACTGATTTTGAAAGCTTCAATCAATATTAACCTCGAAGCGTCCATTTATTTGATGTTAAGCTGGCTGTCTGATTTGAAATCGCAGAGACGTTAAAGATCCTCCACAGTCCAAGCTTCTTGCTCACTTCCACTCCTTTCTCCCCTTTTCTATCTTTCTGCATTTGCAAGCTCTACCATGAGCCTAAGGATCACTAAAAAGGAATAAATGTAATATTTTTTCAAAAACTATGTATAAATACAAAAGAAATATATATATATATATATATTTTTAATCCTCGTGTCTATTAAGTTCTAATACTCTCTTTAGTCTTTCAAGATGGTAGCACACCAGAATATCATCATCTTCCATGACCTTCCCATGATTTTCTCCAACACCCCCCACCCCAACCGGCCCCCTGCTGAACCTGCAGATTTTCTGTTCACACTTATTTTGTTCGTCTTTGTTGTCCTTGTCTGCCTGCTTTGTTGAACTCCTTTGGCAGTGCGTTGACCTTGAACACACTTTTTCATGACCCTTCCATGAGCCTTGCTTGACCTTCATAGTAAAATGATAAGTTCTCTGTAATCTTCCTAAATAGGCTGGAAGAGCCCTTTGTAGATTACCCAAAGAAAAAGAAGAAGAAATTTGAATGATGAAGCAAATGAAACGCCATCATTAATGTAAATCACACTCTCCTCTCAGCTGTCTTTCCTGGGTTCGAATCCCGACCCCGCTATAAACTATCATCCCGGTGTTTCGCAGGCAGGGTGGTTCATCAACGTGTGTGCCGTCCCTCGGATGGACGTTAAACTGGAGTCTCGTCTGCTAGCATTCGTTGGTGGACGTTTAATATCCATGCTGTCCTTCGTGAAGATTAGGAAAGCCATCACCGGCACCCTGAACAAATTCGAAATCCCTGCCCAAACCAGCAGAGGGAATCGCATTGTTGGCATCGCCACGTTCTTGCCAATGATGCTACCCCGCAGCTTTGTGCTGCATAAAACGAAGGAGAAGTTTAATGGAAATGAGATTTATGGGTTTTTTGAACATAGAAGAGCAATCGGTTTTTGGGCCTCGTTGTGTGCCCTTGATATTATCAATATATCTTCTTCGCATGTGTTTTTCCCAGGTTTCAGCAGGGTAATTCTGACCACGGGGACGGTTGAAAGTAAATTGAAAAAACGGAATTTTGTGGGACTCCCTTGAGTTGTTGTTGGTCGAAATTATGAGATAAGAAAAAGCAACAACAACAAAAATTATAAAGCAGCATCAGAATTAGAAAGCATCAACAACAACAACAACAACAACAAAAAAATAATCATGACAATCATAATTTGTGTGGCAATGTTATATTTTTCATGATACCATTGTCCTTAAAACGTAGACCGATTGATTAGACATGGCAACCACAAACAATATCAGAAGCAGTAATGAATAAATCAGAAAGATGAACGTGGCCATCATTTAAATATTATTGCATAATATTTTGGAAATTGCTATTCTCGCTTGTTTGTTTGTTTGTTTGTTTGTTTGTTTGCAGAGAGACGAGGCAATCTGGGCCAAAGGAATCTGACATCCAGTGACCAACTCCCTTGTTGATGTTGTTGATGCATGGTTAAATTTAGGTTTTGTCGTTGTTGATTTTAATCAGCACCACAGCTATTTACTAACATTATTTTTTCGAGTTCAGGTGCCTTGTACTTAGCTCAAAGTCCTGGGGCCTAACTTGCTTCGTGCTGGACATAGCAAAGCCAGCCAGTTTGTGGCTATTCATGGTGTCGTGGTGTTACGAAGCTTCCTCTTGTTATCTCCCCCTGATC
The DNA here is from genome assembly GCF_056783735.1 of Eptatretus burgeri. Lineage (NCBI taxonomy): Eukaryota > Metazoa > Chordata > Myxini > Myxiniformes > Myxinidae > Eptatretus > Eptatretus burgeri. The sequence continues at coordinate 96,201,825 of NC_140963.1, forward strand.
CGAACATCACAATTAACTGAAGCTCGTATTTGGCCTTTGCAATGTCGATTAAAAAGGAATGGGAAACAACAAAACAAACGCTGCATTCCAGCAAGGGAAGAGGTATGTGGACTCTTCAGCTGAGCAATTGTGACAACAGCCCACCAGCTGAGCTACCGTGGTGTCAGAGCTGATGATGAATGTGCAAAGGTTTGAAAGCAGGCCACCTGGGTCCAGTCCCTTGGCCTTCTAGCCGTCTGGGTAGGCCCACGGTTGGCATCTTCTGCAAACAACTTGTTTTCTAGGGTTGGAATCCCAGGGCTTTTGAACATGGGCCAAGTCTATGCGAACACATATGCTTGCGCGAGTATACACGCATGTACTGTATGCACATACACACACACAAAGCTTGTATAATGAAGCACTCTTTCTTTTCATGGGTTACCATGGGGCTGGGGCTGGTTTCATGTGCAAGTGACAGGATTATTAATGACTTTTACAAATACACTGCCTCGCAATATATATTCATGTCATGAATGGAACCACAGCTTTGGGTCAGCACTTCCATAGCACACATGAAGCAGGAAAGTTTTTTTTTTTAACTTTAATTCCTTCAACCACATCACGAAGTTGCTATTCACCATGAGTTTGGGTGTGCTATTCGACAAAATGATGACAATGTGATCTCTCTGTTCGACCACAGTGAAGGAGTTTTCATGCATGCAGAGTCAGCACAAGTTTGGTAAACAAAGCCCGTTACATATATGATGGTCCATGAAATAAATATATAAACACGAAAGGAAGAATAACATGAAGACAGCACTGCAAGATATGCTGGATACATGGAATGACACATTCCAAATTAGCAAAGAAGATTCCATGCATATTTCTGGGTACTGTGAGTGCAAAGTGTTTGAAGTTTTTGACACAAGTGTGTGCATCACGAGACCTAGTGTGCTGAGCGATGACTCGTTTGGAGAAAGTGTGTTTGCAATGCTGCAAGCAGTACCAAGGAAGCCACGTTGGACGGGAGGGTGAGATGCAACAATGAATTCCTGGATTACTGCAATGTTTTGGGTCAGGCGAAAAAACAGAGCTGTAAAGCTTCTCGGATTACTCTGTCAGTATGCGGCTTTGAATGCAGATTAATGCGACATGCTGAAGATTTAAAATTAATAGCCATCTGCAAAAGACATTCTATCAGTTTAATCAATTTGGAAACACAGTCTGCCCGGACTTATTTATATACCAACAGCTAGGAAAGCCTTTGCAAACAAATATTCCTGAATGGATCGTTTTTCGCATTGAGTTACATAGATTTAAAGAAAAGAATAAAAAAAATTCGAACCATAAAACTTTCCTGATGGAGAGTTGATGAGAATTTTCATACAAGTCCGCTGGAGACGCACAGCAAGAAACGCTACTTCAAAATAATAGCGTTGTGGGTGAAGATGATTTCCAGTTTGGGTTATTGGGAGCCCACACTGAAAATAGAAACTAAACAATCATGTTTGGTTTCGATGTTCAGTCTTGTGCGTGGTGCGGGTTCTTTTATTTTGCCTATTTTAAAGAGACTGTTGAAATAAACTTATATGGATGTATCAAACTCTTAGGCTATGATACACTTTTGTTTCACTTCTTGATTGATGGCAGCACTGATATACTCGTAGATGTTGAATTGGCATCTTTCTTATTTATCCTCGTTGAAAAAAAACCACAAACGGACCAATGTGAAATAAATTTTTGATTCGGAGAATGTCGAATACACTCATAAATAAACATAATATGTGATGTAAATTATCGTTCTTTTTAACTTTTTCAGAAATTCTTTTAACAGCAGAAAAAAAAAGTCATGCTGCCAAAAAAATATATTAAACAACTGATTGAAACATTCGGGGAACCGTCTCAGTATTGTGACGTCCACGGGACTTGAACAGTCCCGCCAACGTAGAATGAGCCGAAACGATGGAGGCGGTTTATTTATTTATAACCCAAACATGGCGGTTCTAATCGCTCTACCGCAAACGGGACGAGGAAGGTGGCACGAGTCACTTTTCACTGAGTTAATGATGTTTATTTCTCTAACCAGAAATAATGAGACTCGGCAAGAAGAGGGATCCGGGGCGATTCGACGGGATGGTGTGGGATCGGGCGTGGGGAAAACACAGACAATTCCAATGAATATACAAATCTCAAACCCTCTAAGGCGCCAGGTACACACACACACACACACACACACACACACACACACACACACACACACACACACACACACACACACACACACACACACACACACACACACACACACACACACACACACACACACACACACCGTGGTGTGGACGCAACAGTCCCTGGATTGGCGTCGGACGAGCTGGCCTTGCTCTCGTCAGGGGGGGGGGGGGCAGGAGACACCGTGGTGCTGTCGACCTCCTGGTCTTGGCCCAAGTCCGCTCACAGCCGCCAGGGAACCAGTTCTGGCGCCAAGTTGCGAGCAGGAGAGGGAGGCAGGTCCGCCCGCCGTTCGACCCCGTACTCCGAGCCAGCAGAACCCCAGAGCCAACCAAGGTGAGGCACGAGGCTCAGGAAGGCTACAAGACATGATGAAACCAGGGCCGAATCAGCGCAACAACAAGCACGCTCCCAGCACAACAACCTCCACCAAAACGGTTTTTCTGTCCCGATCTTCTTCCTCTTCCTTTTCGACCCCGAACAGAACCTTTTTATCCTCCCGTCCTTGTCACTTCCAATCGAGCCGTTTTATTGGCCCAGCGCCGTCGCCTTCTGCCAATCGTGATCACGGGGCGGAGCCATCCGCAGCACTGTCCTGTGACGTCACAGCAAGCCTCCAGAGAATACTAAAAGGGGTTTACGCAGACACACTTACCCTATCCCGTGTCCCTATCTAATTACGTGACAATTATCATTTCCCCCTTGAAGAAATGGACATTTACTAGACAACTTATCACCACTGAATTGCTACTTATTACATCGAGATCCTGGTACACTCGAACAGCATGGCATACCTAATTAAACATCCTAATTACCCTTTGAATGCATACCCCCCCCCCCTCAAACGTAACAGTATGAAACATTCTTCTGTGACCACATTCTTTTTCCAGAGCTGTGATTCACCAAAGATATTAAATCGTGAACGTTTTTGTGCCTAAAAATGTAAACCCTGTATACATTGTCACTCTGTAACAGGATGCTGTAAGTTTGGGAAGAAATTAAAAATTTGCACGTGGTATAAAAATTTGAAATTTGGACAGGCACACAATTGCCTACTCTTTTCATTTAAAGGCAAAGGTGGATGTTAAGAAACATCCACCAGTGAATAGGAACAGATGGGAAACCTGGCTTAACATTTTTTTCCAGAGGGATGGAACACTCATGGATGCAATGGCCTGACTGGGACACACCAGGGTAACATTTTATATTCATGTCTAGAATCACACCCAACCTCGACAGCTCAAAGGCAAGTTCACTCCATCTGAACTGTTCTGTCAATCCCATCAAAGAGTTTGAAGTTACATGAAAGAGATCGCTTGATATAATTGTTATTCTTCCTTTTATTGCGGATTATTCAATGAAATAAATTAACGGCTGGATAGCCATTACTGGCCGGCCTCGCATTTGATATCTCAATCCGCACTGCCAGGGTAAATCCTCACACTTAGTTCTTTTGGACCACTCGTTTGCAGTCGCAATGCATTATGCAGCAGGGGCATTGATAAAAAGGGAGTCTGTTCTGGTGGAATATCCCAACACAAAATCACAGGCAGTGCCCCCGAGCATGGTAGTTAAGCCTTTTTTTTTACTGGTTTTGATGTGGATCTGGTGCCCGATGAATAGATTTGCCCATTCGAGGAGCAAGTGCCTCCATGGAGCCTGCTCAGGAATTGTGTAATCGCCTCGTAGGCCGACGGGCACGGGCATGAAATGCTCTCAAACGCGATTGGCTCAATAAATTGTATTAACGTGGGCCTTTCATTCTGTTTTTCGAGACAACATGCAGTCAGCGCTCTTCAAGGCAGCGTGGGGTGAGCAATATTGTGTTGCTTATTTTCCCAAGGATGTTGAGGGCATACACTAGGGAGAATGGGTCATTGATGATCCTTTTGATAAACCGGCGTTCTGAGCCATGTACCAGTGCAGACTTGAAAGACTGTTTGCTTTCCTGCTAAAAATGGATGCTTGCTGTCGTTTAATTGTTCACCTTTGTTTTCTAAGGATTGGCTGCTGTCAAGTGACTGTGATTAGACTGCAATGTGGATACAATTGTCCTTAACTACGAAATATTTCCTCAAGTTTGTCGACTGCCATATTTCCGTGATGAAACCAATGATACTCTGCTCAATCACAGAGAAAATGAGCATTGCAATTGATTGTTAAATACTTCCAGGTTTTTGCATCAATTATGGCCAAACTGTTTCTTAGGTAAATTCTTAGGATTATTTGCAAAGTTTTTTTTGGCTCGTAGCTAAATGATCAATTTTTTAAAATCCCCATTAAATTATAATATATGTGAACCATATTTTTGAGTTGGCTGTGTTCTATGTCATGCAACTTTGTTTATCATTTATATTTTCAAGGATTGGGTCCACCACGACCAATTTCCATTTTGGTTTAGTTTTTGTTCTCAGTTTTGCATTGTCTCTACCCAATTTTGGGAATTTCAGGAGGACAGGAATCCATCTTCGAATCAATCAAATCATGATGATGATGATGTCGATGGCCTAAGCTGCGTCACGTGGATAAACCATGAATGGGTCACGCAAATATATTGCATTGTGTTGAAGGAGAGAGGAGCACAGTGGTGCTGCATGCACGTTCCTCCAAATTAATGGTATAAGCCATCACTGATCGAACAATGCGCCGTAAAATCCCATTACGGGCCAGTGAATGGGTGCCAGCATCTTTGCTGGAGAATCACTTGAAGTCATCCATTGATTTAAGGTGACATCTTAAGGCAGCACTTGCTCTGGCTGATATCTATATAAATGTGCCGGCTTATTGTTGGATTGCAAATATTTGCAGTCCCACCTTGATGAAAAGCATGCTTACAGGCTCATGGTGCTTGGCTACCGATCTTCCAATAAGAGCATATGTTCCCATGAAATCTGCAGCTGACAGCTCTCGTGGCCTATGCTTTATTTCGACTGTTGCCAGATAGGCAATGAAGGTCGTAGGGTGAACTGGCCGAATGAAGGCATCCATTATGACTCTTTGGGCAATCACAGAGCTCTTCTTATGTGGAGAAATCAAGCTGCCCTTCCTTCTTTGACACGTCAGTGCTGCTTCACGTGCACGCTACCCCCACTGTTGATGGGGTCTGCTCCTGCCACCTCCTCGACAAAGGACCACTTGTTACGGCCTGCCTGTCGATCTCCTGCCTTTTCCCTCAAGGATTCTTCTCATGTCATGCCTATTGTGCTGTTTTGCGATGTCAATCTCTTTCCTGCAGCATAATGTTTTCATTAAAAAAAAAGCATGTAAATTTTGCTCATTTCAGAACTTTGTCTCAATTTCAAATAATCATGAGGCATATTCCACTCATTTAAAATGACTGCCTAACCTCCTCCTAGGCTCATTAAATTTATTAATAATGTCTATGCGTCCAAGCTTCCATCACAGAGGTTCACTTTTATGACAGATACCTTACGATGTTTCATGTCCACCTTGTTGCAATTGTCACCCTCAAAGAAAAGTGGGCTCCACAATGCAGAACTATTTGTTAGTACTGCGTTAGTAGGACAGTGGATGAAAATATTCGACACCATCAGGGATCACTTGCATTTTGAAATTACAGATAAATGGGTGGGTGAATCAATTAAAGGAGCAAATATGGCAGTATGAATGTCCATCATTTAAGCAAAGGAATTTTTTACTCAACTGACAAAATCAGTGTAAAACCTGGCAGCACTGACTGTCAACTCCACAACTGCTAAAGTGTTGGTGTGAAAGTTCCCTCAAAAATACAATGCTTTCCCCTCTTCGAAAAAAAACAAACTAGAACGGCACATGGGACAGCGTGTACCTCCACCAGGCTGAACAGTTTACATTTTGTATCCTACCGATTGGTCAGACCTGAACCAAAATCGAATTGGCTTGTTCTTGTCACTGACCCAACTTATCTACCAACTTTTGTCACAATCCGTGCACAACTTTTGAAATATCATGCTGCATATAGTTTTTGGCCCGATCACTTTAAAAATTCTAGGATCTGGATCTTCACCAAAATATAATCAGTTCACCCTTGTTTCACCCCACAAACTGTCCACCAATTTTCGTCCGAATCGTCCATAACTTTTTTCAGATATCATGCTATATATCCTTTTTGGTCATATCTCTCAATGGTGAAGAATCACTTAAAAAATTCTAGAATCCGGATATTCGCCAAAATCTAATAATTTAATCCTCATCACATACCCAACCTTTCCACCAAATTTCGTCTGAATTCGTCCATAACATTTTGAGATAACCTGCTCACAGACAGACAAGCAGGGGTGAAAGGATAATCTCCGTCCGCCTTTGGAAGCAGAGGTAATGAAACTTAAAAAAGTTATATGCAGCTTCCTAAAAATGGCAGCTCTGTTTCTCCTGGCAAAGATTTGTTCCACCTGCTACAGGTGAAAGAAGACAATTTCACAAAGCATTTAAAGGAAAAGACATCTTGAACAATTCACCGAAATTGTGAGCAAAATATTGATTTGTTGTTGCACGAGCTGAAGGTGTTGGCTAACAAACACCACGGTCCACAATTGGGAATTGAAATACTTTTAAACATGTAATTGCAAATGCTTTGCTCGGATGATCTTTACACTGTCAGGACCTTTTCTTTTCGCTGAGGCACCATTAGAGTATCCCCTTGGCAAACCGTTACCATCACTTGGAGCGATAGAAGTGGTCCCACACCTGCGGATGTCAGCACCACAACGTGTGATAAGAATTGGGCGAGCAGCCACCTGTCTCGGCTGTCTGAGCAAGCGCACTCCCATAGTTCCCCATAGATCTGGAGGAATAGTCCAAAGTGGAAAGAATATGATGTATGAAAGGTTTTAGATGGGATGAGTAAGGGGAATATTCCAAAAAGCCATCGGTTAAATGTACATCGTGCTCTAAATATATCACCTGCATTTCGGAACCGCAACAAACCTCATTTTAGTGACAACAATCTCAGAGCATCATTTAGTCGGAAAAAACCCACTTTGTGAGCAGTTTTTTCATCGCATCATATTGAGCTGTACAAATAAATCACAGCAATCTAACAGATTTGCCTCATTTGCTTTCCAAATACAGTGTAATTACACTAAAGAGAGAATTGATTATATTGAGACATTGTGATCATTGTTAATTAGATCTTGGGTAATAATTTATGGAACATGTGGCTTTAAACAGTCAGGAAGAGTAAAGTATGCCTGGTGTTGGCTTTATGGCCAGAGTGGTGGGCTTGGGATCCGAGAGTCCTGAGTTAAAATCCTGCTTGGCTGTTGACTTAATACCAGGTGGGGTTGATTTTGCCTGTCATCCTTCCGAGGTCAGCAAAATGAGTGCCAGCTTCCTGGTATCCTGTGTCGGAGTGGTGACCCATCCAGAATTGTGCCCAATAGCCAAGGAGACTGCTAAGGCAGCATCAACGCTCTGCACAGAGTATGGTCCCGATGGATGGAAGAATAAAGTAATTAGACTTTTTTTGGGAAATCATGAACAGCATTGGATGTGTATTTAGAAGAAAACATAATTGATATGTAATACTAGCAAGGGTACCTGGCGTTGCCCGGTGCCGTTATAATCCTGTTGGCATTTTGAAGAAATAAAATGTTGTTTTTTATCCATTTTTTGTGGGAGCCTAAAATTGCCATTCATGTCAGGTTCGATCTGTGACCTGCTACAGGTACCATGTAAACCTGTACTAACCTGTTCCATGGTCGGGTTGTCGGCGACTAAACCGTCTCCCCACCAGGTTTTCTGGTGAGGAGGGTGTTTGGATATGGACACCCAGCAGGATTAAAAACAAAACCTGTCAAAGGGCGGAGGAGCTCCTTGTGAGCCAACGGCCATCCATATCTAGTGCCCAACTGTGTCTGCGGACGTCCTCCTGCAGTTGGGTCACTTCTTATTAGGAGATTGGTGGCAGGATTTGCACTCCGGCCACCGTAAAACCCTTCATTCCGCAAAACGCAAAAACGCAAAAAAATCTGAAAACCCACTCCGTGGGAGTACCTCCTGTGCAGCTTCCCTTCGCAGGGCAGCTCATCGGATGATGGGATTGTGGCAAAGCCTTCGGGACCTCCAATATTTGATGATAGGAGGGAAACCACGGGGTAACATCCCTGGGTCAGATTGCGGGAGAGTGTGTTGGAGTGGTGCTGAGGTGTCGTCCACCAGACGGCGGTCTCCTTGGGATAACCTGAGGCGGTCCCTTCGGGTGGGTGCCTGGAATGTCCTATCCCTAAGACAGGATGATCACCTGTCTCTGTTATCATCTGAGCTCAAGTGTTTGGACATCGGGATTGCAGCTCTCTCTGAGGTTCGGAGACCGGATTGCGGCGAGAAAATGGTGGGTGGTTACACCTACTATTGGTCTGGTCGCTCTGATGGTTACCATACCCAAGGAGTTGCTGTAGCTGTGTCCAATAAGCTGACCCCAATGATAATTGAGGTAACACCGGTCAACGAGCGTATTATGAGATTAAGGATTCGCCACTCCTTAGGTGTCATTTCCCTGGTCTCTGTTTATGCTCCAACTGAGGCGAGTGATCTCACCGTGAAGGATGCAGTCTACGCCACACTCGAGTCTGTGGTTGATCAGTGCCCCAGACGAGATACACTTCTAGTCTTGGGGGATTTCAATGCATCGACTGGAACTGATAGGGATGGTTATGAGGTGTGTGTTGGTCCCCATGGGTCAGGAACTATGAACCAGAATGGCACTAAGTTCCTTGACTTTGCAAGAAGTCATGGACTTAGGGTGGCTGGTTCATGGTTTCAGCGCCCACAAGCTCATCGCTGGACTTGGTATTCCAACGCTGGCGTTGTGGCAAAGGAGATCGACCATGTCCTCATTGACGGTCGTTGGAGGATGATCCAGAACTGCAGGGTCTACCGGAGTGCTCAGTTCCTCAATACTGACCACAGGCTTGTTGTAGCAACTCTAAAGCTGCACCTTAAATCCTGGAGAATGGTACCATCCCAGCCTAGGCTGGATGTTGCCAAGCTCAGGGATGAGAGAGTAGCTGAGGAGTTTGCGAACAGGCTGAATGGACACTTGGGGGGTCTGGGTGCTTTGGGGGGTCCTGAAGAGTTGTGGAGCGCCTTCAAGACCACCGTCCTTGATGTTGCCGGTGGATGCCTTGGAGCTCACCGCAGGGCAAAGAAGAATTTTGTCTCTCAAGGGACACTGGATACCATTGACCAGAGTCGCAGGGCCAGGCTGAATGGCAGAGCTCAGCTGTTCAGGGAGCTGAGGCGTAAAACTGTACGTGCACTGAGGGTGGACAAGGAGGCCTATGTGCGAGGAATCTGTGAGGGGGTAGAGCATCACCTGTGGACAGGTGATTCTCGTCCCGCTTACAGGGGAATTCGCGCATTACGTTCATCCAAGCCCATCCCTCGGAGCACTGCAGTTCGAGCAGAGAGTGGTAGGCTCTTGACAGAGGAGTCTGAAGTGAAGGCCCGCTGGGCCGGTTACTTTGAGCGGTTGTACCAGGCTGATCCCCCAGCTGTCGAGTTGGACGTCAAGGGTGTTACAATCCCTGTTGCTGACCCTCGAATCAACTGTGGTCCACCTTCGCTTGTGGAAACACGGGCTGCGGTGAACCGGTTGAAACGGGGCAAAGCTCCAGGGATCTGTGGCATCCATGCTGAACTTCTCAAGGCTGGTGGAAATGCTGCACTCATGTCGTTGCATGCAGTTTTGTGCTCTGCCTGGAACACAGGCATCATCCCAACTGACTGGAAGAGGGGCCTTGTTGTCCCTCTCTGGAAAGGGAAGGGTGATCGCCAAGACTGCAACAACTACCGAGGGGTGACGCTGCTCTCAGTGCTGGGCAAGGTCTTTGCTCGGATAATTCTTGATAGGGTTCGCCACCATCTACTTGAGCACCAGCGACTAGAGCAGTCAGGCTTTACACCAAAGAGGTCAACGATTGACCGTATCCTTGCACTTCTTGTCCTCACCGAACGCAGACGAGAGTTTCGGCAGGGGCTGCTTGCAGCCTATGTTGATCTCTGTAAAGCGTTCGATTCAGTGAATCGGGATGTCCTCTGGAGGATTCTTGGTCTTCGTGGGGTGCCACCAAAACTGATCGATCTGATGTCCGAACTCTACACTGGTACTGAGAGTGCTGTGAAGTGTGGTGGTACCATCTCTGACTTATTTCCAGTTGTTACTGGAGTTCGTCAGGGATGTGTACTTGCCCCCACACTTTTCAGCACTTGTATGGACTGGATTCGAGGGAGGATGTCGGAGAGATCAAGTTGCGGTGCATCGTTTGGGAATGTCAAGATCTCGGACCTTGATTTTGCAGATGATGCAGTCATCTTTGCAGAGACTTTAGATATCCTCTTGGGGGCCCTCGAGGTGCTGAAAGAGGAGTCGGAGCCGTTGGGATTACGGGTGTCTTGGGTCAAAACTAAGATCCAGGCTTTCGGTGACATCTTGGATGCTGCTGTCCTGTCTGTGTCTGTTTGTGGTGAGGATGTTGAGGTCGTGGAGAGATTCCCTTACCTTGGCAGTGATATTCATGTCTCTGCTGGCTGCGAGTCAGAGGTCAATAGACGTCTGGGTCGGGCCTGGGGAGTCATGGATTCACTGGATCATGGGGTGTGGCACTGCCGGTACCTGTGCGGGAGGACGAAAGTCCGAGTCTTCAGATCCTTGGTACTTCCAGTCTTGCTCTATGGGTGCGAGACTTGGACTCTGACCAAGGATCTGAGACGGAGACTTAATTCCTTTGGTACCAGGTCTCTTCGGATAATCCTTGGCTATCGCTGGTCGGATTTTGTGTCCAACGAGCGGTTGCTGAGAGAGACTCGGATGAGATTTGTTACCTGCATCGTCCGTGAGCGTCAGTTGCGGCTGTATGGACATGTGGCTCGTTTTCCTGACGCTGATCCTGCCCACCAGATTGTCTTAGCGAGGGAGTCTCCTGAGTGAAGGAGGCCAGTGGGCCGAACACGTGCCTCGTGGTTGCAGCAGGTTGACCGGCATCTCAAGGAAATAGGGATGGGCCAGGCATCTGCCTGGGGGATGGCCAGACGGAGGTCCCTGGAGTACCGGCAGAAAGTGGACGCAGTGATGCACTGCTCTGGTGCATACTCCCATACCTGACCTGACCTAAAATACTTCCCTACTTGCACTCAGGAATAATGTCGGGGATCATTTATTATCACCTTTAGCATTGCTACAAGGGCTTAGGCACTATTGAGCAATTAAAAAGAAAATATCCAACTTTTAAATTCAATGGGTTTTGCTGAAACCACTCACCGGCACTCTCTGATGAACCTCTGAAAGTTTGATGAAGATCCATTCGGCCATCTCTGAGAAAAATGGCAACACACAAACAGACAAACATCTCTTGTCGTATAAAATATAGATAAAGCAACTATCTCCATATTATGTTTGCAAAAATGGCAGAATTATTGAATTAAACTCACTCCATCCACCCTTCGCTTTAAGACACCTCCATACCAACCTCTTTTGTCTTTTCTTCCCCTACTCCCAGAATTCCTTAGCCTTTTTCTCCCTAACTTTCATATTCTTCATGTTAACTTTCTTCAATTCACTCCTCCTGCATCTATTGTGTAGGCCAGGAGGGAATATGGCTCCATTTACCAATATATTTTCTTCTTTGATCATAAAATCACTTTGTGAAAAATTAGTATGACGCCTACCAAAAGATAAATTAGAGAAAAAATATTATAATAAAGGGATGGACAGAATGAAAGAACAAAAGAAAACATCTGTACAAATGTGACTCAAAAGTTAGACGTTCCTTGTACATTTCTGTCCCATTACTGCTCTGAGTCTGCCTTCCGACCTCCCCATTGCAATCAGTAAGAAGCTGTCAGGCGAGCCGGGATGATTCTTGCTTCTTTCCCTCGGATATGGAGGAATAAGATGTCATCCTGGCCCAGTTCCTGATAGAACTGGAATAAAGCTAACCCTCCACTCAGCACGCGGTGCCATTGGACATGGCATGTGTCAAACGATGATAAATGGACCATGAGTCTGTTTAATTGCATCCAAGGAACCACGGAGATCTTCAGCAATGATTATAAAAGCATTTCTTCACAATCTCGAACTTGCTCCTACTCCACTATTGACTGATACAAATAATAATGTTCCAATCGCAGTATTTAGTGTAAAAAGTAGCATAATTTCACAATGGTCTTTAATATGACTAAACTAATATATAATGTTTAATTATTATAAAACTTTGAGAATTGTCAAAAGTTGGCAAAAGAGTAGATATGCTCTTGATTCTTATTGAAGCTAAAATGTCACCACCATTCTTCTTATTAAAAGAAATGACACACATTACAGTGCAATAATTACCATATTTTATTCAATTTATAACAACTTACAGTTGTCGTTAGTGAAATGCACAGTAAATACCATGGAAAAGTGCAAGTATGAATGATAATAACTTACTGAAGTATGATCCTGCACATAGATTGGAAAAACCACACCACTGGGAAATAAATTCATCAGGGCGACGTTATCACGTTACATCGCTTGCCATGCTGCCCTAATTGATGAATATTAAATGTGAAGTCATTTTAATTGTGACCTAAATTCCAAGCTACATGCAATTTCTTCATTAAATCATGAATCCATTTGACTCGACAGATTATTTTAACTGCAAAATATTTTCATAACCAGCGGCCAGATATTTATTTTGTTGGCAAATATGGTCGAGTTTTCTCCTCTCTATTCCATACCTCCAATCATCCTCCCTTCTCTTCCTTTCCACAATTTTAATTTTCTCAATTTCATTTCCTCACTCTCTGCTCCCAGAGTGAATAATAAGGAAGTTAGTCATCAATTAAATTAATTATTTATGAAATAGGAATCACACCGAGATATCTGTGATCACAAAGTGATCGCAAGTGTAAGCCTTTCCCGGCACCAGCAATCCAATGATAGCCTGTTTTTTTTTTTTAATCGGACCACCATATGACCTTGACCTTCAACACTTAGGGATAGAGTGTACACTAAGAAAATGTGTCCACAGAACTCAACATCATGAAAATAGGAGGAAAATTATTGAATTTATGATTAAAAAGGTTTTTGCGAATTATGTCACAATCAAAAAAAGTCGCTCAAGGACACATCAAATAGCAAGTGCAAAACTTCAGTGCAGGTTCACTATTATTATTACAGAACATATTTGAAGGCTGACCAGTCTGTGAGATTCGCATTGGGAAAATTGAGCGATGACAAAAAACACGTTTTTTTTTTCAGACTACCATTTTACCTTGAGCTTTAACTCAGAGGGGTATGATGTAAATGAAATGGAAATGTGGCTTACTATCGAGAGAGGGCAATTTCGTTCCGAGTGGACAAAGATTAGTCGGGTTATGGTAAAAACAATGTAAAATTTTGCATTATTGGGGCATGACCTTAAATTAGGTCAAGGTCAAATAAAATTATGTCAAGTCCATATAAGTTATAGTCCCATTATTGATGGACATTTTCATTCCGAAATTCGCAGCCAGCTCCGGGTACAGCTTGGACGTTGACACAAAAAAGGAAAACAAGGAAAAAAAAGACAAAAATATCATAGCCCCCATTGTTTTTGTAATTTTGCTGTACAGAGTTAAAAGGCTCTCCCATATTTATTTACAACTAAAATGGCCACCAGCTTAACAGTCAAGCCATCTTTTATGAGACTGCAAAATAAAGTGAGGCACAAGTGTATGTCATCGTGTCGTGTTTGTGCCAAGTATGCACAAAACCGGACCATGCATGTCCGAGAAATGGTTGGGGACACCGTTAAAAAACAAAATGGCCACCAGTCGGAGATCTTGAATCTGTTCTCGAAAAAAAATGACTTGCATATGTAAGCCATCATTCATTACACTGAACAACAAAATTTTTTTACTGGAGATGTGTAAAGTGATTTAGACTAATTTGGGTACGCTGATTTCAAAAATCATAACCGTTTTGCTGTATCACGTCAGGATTTTCAGTAACAGAAATATTCCCATTGCCTAGAAGTCAGGATTTCAATGAAATTTACAAAAATTCATTTATTCATTTATTTCATCATGAATGCTTCAAAATTCCTAACCCTAACAGCTCTGTGTCAGTTTCACGATGCAGGAACCAGCAGAAATCGCCCATCATGTTCGGGTTGTGCCGCCCTTGGTAACGCGTCTCCATGAGTGAAATCTCTTGGTGGAATCGCTCGCCGTGCTCGTCCGAGACTGCTCCCAAGTTGTCAGGGAAGAAGTTCAGGTGCTGGTGTAGGAAATGGATTTTCAGGGACATCCTGGAGCCAAGTTTCCTGAAGGACTCCAGCAGCTGCTGCACTATTTCTTCATAGTTGTCCGCGCGCTCGTTCCCCAAGAAGTTGTCCGTCACAGCTTTGAAGCTCCTCCACGCTGCCAGCTCTTTGGGGTTTAGAGTTGTCGGAAAAGTTTCGTCCTTCATAATCTGTCGGATTTGCGGTCCAACAAAGACACCAGCCTTGATCTTGGCCTCCGACAAGGTGTTGCCAAACTTTTCCTTGAGGTATAAAAACCCACGCCCATTCAGATCCATTGCCCGTACAAAACTTTTCATCAAGCCGAGCTTTATGTGGAGTGGTGGAAGGAAAACCTTGGCTGGGTCGACAAGGGTGACATGCTTCACGTTGTGTCGACCAGGTACATGCTCTTTTCGCTCTTCCCAATCTTTCTTCGTCCAGTGATTCTTGTCGTCTCTGCTATCCCAGAGACAAAGGAAGCACATGTATTTCGTGTAGCCTGACTGCAGCCCTAACAACAGCGCCACCACTTTCAAGTCTCCGCAGATGTGCTAGTTGAAGTCATTGTACTTGATAGAATCAAGCAGCTGCCGCATAGTCTCATAGGTCTCTGTCATGCCGAACGCATGAGCCAGTGGGACTGATGGTTTCTCGTTGCCATTGTGGAGCAAAACAGCCTTCAAGCTGTTCTTCCCCGAGTCGATGAAGAGGTGCCAGTCTGCAGGATCGTGATCACACCCAAGTTCTTTCAACAGACCGTTGATGTCACTGCAGAATGTCATCGTGTCTTCCATCTCAAAGAACTCAGCCACGTCTCTGTGACGTGCTCTGAACAAGGATATCTTGGTGTTAGGTTCAAGTGGATTCCACTGCTGCAGCCTTGATCCAAGCAGCTCTGCCTTCGCCTTTGACAGCGAGAGATCTCTTACAAGATCATTTAAGTCTCCCTGGTTCAGAAGGTGTGATTCTTGAGTGTCGGGTTCAAAAGGTTCATCATCACCATCCTCTTCACCACTGCTTACAGCTATGTTCTGATCAGCTGGAGGTGTTGGAACGGGGTTCTCGTCATCATGAGGCACAGGTTTACGAGCAGAGACGCAGTCAGCGTACTTGATGTGACCTTTATTCTTCTTGTTGAAGCCGGCGATGCTTGTGCAGCAGAAATAACAATCATCATGATGATTCTGCGGCTCACGCCATAGCATGGGCACCGCAAATGGCATGCTCGTGCGCTTGCCCACCAACCACTGAGTCAAGGTTGTGTGACAGCTTGTGCAGCAGATGTGTGGTGCCCAGCTCTGTTCTTGGTCCCCCACCTTACACCCGAAGTAGTGAAAGTAGGCGGCCTTCATTTTCACTGCTGTAGATATACTTCGCTGTTGATCTTTTTTGGTATACCAACCACAGACATAACAGAAGTTGTCAGGATGATTGGTACAGGAACGCCTACTCATCTTTATCTGAAAGAAAGAAATATAACACAAGTTAACAACAATTGTACGAAATAGACATGTTAAAGACATATGTAAATTTCATTGAAATCCTGACTTCTAGGCAATGGGAATATTTCTGTTCCTGAAAATCCTGACGTGATACAGCAAAACGGTTATGATTTTTGAAATCAGCGTACCCAAATTAGTCTTAATCACTTTACACATCTCCAGTAAAAAAAAATTCTGAAATTTGTTGTTCAGTGTTATCTGTGTGTCAAGTTTGAATAATATCGGCAAATGCATGTCCAAGAAATGGTTGAGGAAGTGTTCGATACTGTTTTTTTTACAACTGAAATGGCCACCAGTCAGCCATCTTTGATCGCATCGTGAAACAAAATGATGTGCTTAGGGATACCATCATATTTTGTCATTGTGCCAAGTGTGAATAAAATTGGTTCATAAATGTCTAAGATATGGTTGCGGATGCACGCACGCTCACACAGACACGAATATCGAGACCAAATCCATAAGCCCTCAATTTGGACAAAGGGGTCTAATATACTCAAAGGCATCATTTATAATTTGGGGCACAAATTGTAGAAACAATCCTGACAACAGGTGTACACCATCCTGTATCCAATAGCGGAAGGCTTAATAACAAGAAATTTGGTGAATCAAATACTTTTTTTTTTTCATGCCACATCATTGGTAGTGCGAACATCATCGATAAAAGTCATGTGGTGTCGTGTGTGTGTGTGTGTGTGTGTGTGTGTGTGTGTGTGTGTGTGTGTGTGTGTGTGTGTGTGTGTGTGTGTGTGTGTGTGTGTGTGTGTGTGTGCGCGCGCGCGAGTGTGTGCGATCTCCATTATGAGCCTTGGATCTTGCAAAAAGTAAAAATAAAAAACCAATGTCACCCACAGGGTGACCCGTATCTTGCAAAAAGGTGACCACGTGTGACTTCTTTAAGGTCACACTGAGGTGAACAGAGCTGCTATCCACCAGGAGCGACTCCTTGAGGAATATCTGCCTACAAGAGATTCCGATGAGAATCGTTCTACAGAGTAACCATGAAAAATATGCTTTTGCCTCATAACGTCACCAAATGACGTCATAATGTCTCAAGCTTGACATATCTAGAAAGCACTCATCGAGGTGTTCAATTTGAGGTACTACACGATATGGTTCCTAAAACTTGAAAATTTGACCTTGGGGTAAAATATGTTTGACCTGAGGCGATAACCATGAAGGTCAAGGCCAATCGCCACCAAAAATTAATCAGCTGAGTGCCAGACCATGAACTATATTCCCATGAAGTTTGAAGACGATCCGATCAAAATTACTCAAAAAATAAGGGTTTCGTTGACTCCCCTGATTTGCGACAAAGTGACCTTGACCTTGACCTTCAAAATTTTATGTGCTGAAAGGGACCTCTATAGGCCTCTGATATGCGAAGTTACAAAAATTTCCAATGATAATTGTGCTCTGCAGAGTGATTTATACGTGATTTCAGACCAACAACAACAAAAAAAAACATATGAAGGTCAAGGCCAATCGCCACCAAAAATTAATCAGCTGAGCGTCAGACCATGAACTATATTCCCATGAACTTTGAAGACGATCCGATCAAAATTACTCAAAAAATAAGGGTTTCGTCGACTCCCCTGATTTGCGCCAAAGTGACCTTGACCTTCAAAATTTTATGCGCTGAAAGGGACCTCTATAGGCCTCTGATATTCGAAGTTACAAAAATTTCCGATGATAACTGTGCTCTGCAGAATTTTTTATACGTGATTACAGACAAAAAAAACAAAAAACATACAAGCTGACTAACATATCTTGCAAAACTTCGTTTTGGCAAGATAATAAATGTAGGTAGGTCATCTCTGCTTCTGTGGGCTGCACATCAGCTTATTTGTGCCTCTTTCCTGCACCACTCGACAGGTTGGAAACTCGGCTGTTCCAGAGACTGACTTTTCATGTTAATTTAGCTCACCCACATTGGTTGGCATTTTGAGCTGTCCTTAATTCTTTCAAGACCCTTTTGCAAAGTGCATCAAAGTAGGATGGGTGGAAGTACATTACAACATTGACCAATCAAGTGATAAGTGGGTGTAAACCTCGATTCTCCATTATCTCCTGGCATTAAGAAAGGATGGCAAACATCTTTCGAAAACCAGCATTGCATGCGAGTGAGAACTTTTCATTCAATTATGGTTGACTGCAAAAGCGGGATGCGAAAGATCTAGAATCTGTTTAAACGCTGTTTTTCAACCAAGTTTTAGTTACATGAAAAAAAAGATAAAGGTTGCAAAATACATTGTAGATTATGTACACAGTTCTAATTCGAACTCGGCCTTGGGCAAGTTGTCTGGCTTGAAAAGTGTAGGCCTGGAAATGCATGGTTTTCTGGAAAGGGATGAGAGATAATCCGAAGAGACTGCAGCACAGAGGGCCAATTTTCCCTTACTTAGGCTGTTCAAATATTCTGGATGGCATCAGTGATTAAATATCTACCCTTTATTCACCAAGTCTTAACTTGTGCTACACAGCAGGTCTCGGTCTGGAGACAACAATATCATCACTTGCGGCCATCACAGCTTTGTGCCTTGTTTGGTGCCCCAGTTAACTTCATGGCAGGGCTCAAACTTATACTGAGAGATAAATTCTTCACCATGCTCTGGCATACCTATGTTGACCAAATGCATTTTGAGGCTGAGGGATGATCAGTAAGTCTCTTTCCTGAAATTATAAACATGGGCAATTAAATTACCAAAACCGTATATTTTGACAATTTCAATAAGTATTAATTGTATCTCGATTTTAAGCTCTTCATTAAATACCTATGTTAATTTGTCGACTTCTATATCAGACCATATAAACCCCATTTGTTGCTAAATAAATATATGTATGTATATATATATATATATATATATATATATATATATATATATATATATATATATATATATATATATATATATATATATATATATATATATATATATATATATATATATATATATATATATATATCTTCTTCTTCTTTCGGCTGCTCCCATTAGGGGTCGCCACAGCGGATCATCCGTATGATCCGCATAGTGATTTGGCACATGTTTTACGCCAGATGCCCTTCCTGACGCAACCCTAGTCGCCTCTTATGACACACAGGGATATGGTACACCTATTTTAACCGGGGTATACACCGGCCCAGTATACTGGTACTCATTTCGCCGACCTCGGAAGGATGACAGGCTGAGTCAACCCCCTGGTGTATTAATTCAGTGGCCCAACGGGGCTTGAACTCAGGACCTTTTGGATCCCAAGCCGCTGCCCAAACCACTGCGCCAACACCAGGCTCCACTACAGAAATCACTCTAACCATTACACCACCAAGTCTGGTTCTTCACACATTAACATTGAATAATTATGATCATAATCACTTTTTTTCATTTCACACACACATGACAAAAATATTCATCATTAATCAACAAATGCAACTTCAAGGAAACACGAGGAGCTTTAATGCTGTTAATACAGCTTAGATTAGGTGAGAAGAAACCTACAGTGGTGTAAAAAAGTATTCACCCCTTGCCCCCTTCCAAAGTTTTCACATTTTGATTCCACCTGAGCTTATTTCATGATGCTTTCAAATCAAACTTAATATATAGTCTTCACAAACTACTCCAAAGTGATAAAACGAAAACAAAGCAGATAAAATGTGAATAAGTGAGATTAACAGAGAAAAATCAGATGATTTTCAGTTGGATAAGTATTCAAACCCTTTCCCTAATTAACCCTAAATCTGTTCAGGGAAAAATTTTTTTTTTGAAACTTTACAATACAAGTGCCACAGATTTCACCCGCATGTAATTAGTGTTTTAACTTTAAAAATTAAGCTCCCCCACTTATCTAAGGAGTTTTAAGGTAACTTGGTCAACCAACAAGCAAACATGAAGCCAAAGGAGCTTTCCAAAGAAGTCAGACATGAAGTGGTGGAGAAGCATGTTCAGGAGAGGGTTATAAGAAGATTCCAGTCACTCATTATCTCTTTCAGTGAAATCCATCATTAATAAGGGGAAGACGTATCATACCACCCAGACTCAACACAGATCAGATCGCCCATGCAAACTCAGCAACTGGGCAAGCAGGAAACTGGTTCGGGATATCACTGTAAATCCAACAATGACTGAAAGATCTGCAAGGGTCTATGTCTGAGATGGGGTCAGTGTCCATCAATCAACAATATCCAGTTCCCTTCACAAAGCTGGCCTCTATGGACAGGTGGTAAGAAACAAGCCATTACTGGAATAGACACATCTAAAAGCTTGAATGGAGTTTGCAAAAAAGCATCTTAAAGATACTGCAGGCATGTGGAGAAACGTTTTGTGGTTAGACAAGACAAAAACTGAACTTTATGGTCTAAATTCAAAATGTTACATCTAGTGCAAGCTGAACACTGCACATCACCCAGTCAAAACCACCCCTACTGTCAAGCATGGTTGTGGAAGCATCATTGTATGGGGCTGTCTTTCATCAGCAAGGACTGACAAGCTTATCAGGATAGAAGTGATAATGAAAGGTGCAAAGAACAGGAGAATCCTTGATGAAAACTGACTTAATTCAGTCGTGAATCTGAAACTGGGTAGGAGATTCACATTTCATCAGGACAATGATCTGAAGCAGAAAGATAAAGCCACACCGGAGTGGTTGAATAAGAAAAAAAAATATTGTTCTTCAGTGACCGAGTCAGTCCTAACTTCATCCAAATCGAACATTTTTGGTGAGACTTCAAGATTGCAATCCATCGATGATCTCCATCAAACTTGGCAGAACTAAAACAATTTTCACATGAAGAATGGATAAATATTTCACCATCTCACTGTGCAAAGCTGGTAGAGATCTACCCAAAAAGACTCATAGCAGTCATTTCAGTAAAAGCTGTTTCCACCAAGTACTGACCTGAGGGGCTGAATACTTTTACAACCAGTGAATTTTGATTTGTTCATGTTATTTGCAGGTATTGCTGACATGTAACGTCATTCAACTATAACAGTGTTTAGTTTGACCTCTTCAGTTATGAATAAAAAAGTTCATTTGGAAAAATTATTTCTACTTCCTTTATAATTCATCTAAATGTGGTACTATTGGTCGGGGGTGAACACTTTTGCAGGCCACTGTAGTTTGTCAATTAGTGATCTTTAATTCACATTGATCTTGATCTTCAAAAAATTTGATCGCAACATCACAACTTTGATTTGATCAAAACTCAACGCAAACAATACACAAGCAGCTAATATATGAAGTGTTGTTGTTGATAATCAATCACATTTGCTTATCAAATATAATTGACTCATTGTCAGGTGTTCGTCGTCATTAACACCGTGTTCCTTTACACACCCATAAAACGAAAAGCCCACTTTTCCTACTGTGGAACACATATCTATCAGAATGAACTGTTAGCTTGAAAAAACAAATTGCTAAAATTTCAGAAGAAGATCTCCTAAGAATTGTGTTTCTGCATAAAGAAGGAAAAAAATGAGTGAAATAACTCGCATCACTTGATATTCAATGTGTGGTATCTCAAGCATAATGAACAAGTATTGAGAAATATCCTCTATAATTAAAAAACCCAGGACTGGAAGACCCAGTAAGCTATCTAACAAGAATGAGCAATACCTGACGATAATATCCTTAAGAAATAGAAAGAAGACTAGCGTTGAATTGACAACAGAACTCACAGAAGGCTGAGGTATTGTTTTCCATCCTTCAGTAGTATGAAGGTCACTTTTGAAATCAGGACTTAAAAGGATATGTTGCAGTATGGAAACCTCTGTTAAGAAAGGGGACCTAAAAAACTAAAATATGTGCATGGTGGAGCATTTATAACTGACATATTTGTCATCATTTTGGCAGAAAGCAGTTAGGACATAGCTAAATTTTTTTCCGAGTGTTGCAGGGGATGCCTGAAAGTTTTGAATGATGGAACACGATGACCTACAAATGAGAATTCACCTGCATGTATTGAAAGCAAACATCACTGCAACCATCCACACTAATGCTCAAGATATTGCATGCAGTAATGAACAATATGCTGATTCGCTGTCACAAAGGCAACAATTCCAAAGGGGCCCAATTGTCAGGTGTAATTTTTAAATAACTGCGTTATGTCTCAAGATAAGCATTTATCAGTGTGCTTTCCAAACATGTGCTATACACAGTATTTATGATGTTCATGAGTTTTTTACAGCACTAATAAATGTGTCAGATATAAATGCACCACCCTGTACGAGAACACAGAAAACTGACTGGAACAATGGTGAAAGGTACATCGGACAGATGAGTCAAAGTTTCAGTTGTTTGGATCCAATCAACACACTTTGTGACACGACATAAAAAAGGAACTTATAAAGAGACATGTTTAAAGCGAACAATTAAGCATGGAGGAGGTTCATTTCAAGTTTGGTGGGGGTGGGGGGGGTGTATTTCCCAAAGTGGTGTTGAGAAATTGATGATATATTGACTGCCAAGAGGTACAATTTTTTTAATCCTTTGAGTGGAACAAGACTAATTGGTCCCAACTTCATCGTTCTGCAAGATAATGGTGCAAAACACTCAGCTGGAATAATTTAAACGAATTTGCAAAAGAAAGAGGAAGCTGGAGTCCTTCAACATGGAATGTCCCCCTCAAAGCCCCGATCTCAGTATCAGTGAAGCTGTCTTGGACTATTTTGACAAAGAAAAATTAAAAAAGAATCCCAGCAACTTAAACGATCTTTTGAAGGTCATGGAAGAAGTGTGGAACACCATTCCACAATAATTTACAACAAAATGATTTGAAAGTGTCCCGAGAATCATTTCAATGGCTTTTAAGGAGGAGGGTGGTGGACATCCTCGCTCATAGTTTATATCAAGGTATATTGTGTACAAATGTTCTTTGAATAAGATTTCCTTTTTCGTAAAGACTTATTTGCATTAAACACGACATTTTGGTTTCCTTTATGCATCAGAATAGAAAAATGCAAAAATGTCAAAGACTCTTGCACAGATAGGTGTGTGTGTGTGTGTGTGTGTGTGTGTGTGTGTGTGTGTGTGTGTGTGTGTGTGTGTGTGTGTGTGTGTGTGTGTGTGTGTGTGTGTGTGTGTTTAAAGATGAACATGAGAGTAAATTTTATTCATACGTTCAGTGTCATTAGCATGAGGGATTTACACATTTCACCATAAGAGGGTTTTGGAAGTCTTTATAAATGTTCATGTCTGTGCTGTAGCAGAGCATAAGACATAAAACAAGTTGGCTACTTCGTAGAAAAAGTAGTTTTTTGAGAGATGGCGAGAAGCCAGCATAAAGTGTATCATGAAAATAAATGAGCAGGCTCGTGGCCTGAAGATGGAAGGTACAAGTTTATTTTGGACCAAAGATGTTTTTTTTTTTCCCACCACACATAGTTTCAACGAACCTACCCTCAATCTGTTCATCCCATCGAAGTCCCATAAAATAAATAATCGGTGTGCTCGAGTGGAGTGTGCTGAGGGAAGAAGGGATTGACAGAACCAGTGAAATATAGAAACTGCAGTATGAGGACTACGTGCAGAATATGGACAGCAGGGCTGGTCTTTAGATATTGATGTTCTGGAAGCTCAACATCGAGGTTTTCTCTCAGTCTGTTTATTCTCCTGAAGGACATTGGACTTTTTCACAGAGATGTGAACTGACAGAAACATCAGCCGGTGTCAGTTGAGATATGGGCAAAGAGGGAGGTTGTTTGTTAATTGTAATTCTTGTCAGAATGTCCAATCACAAGGTTTCTTTGTGTACTTACTTTGACACTGATTTCATTTATTTTTATTTTCATCGTAATATGGTTGCTACTACTATTCTATCCATAATTATTGTTAATATAAGGACTTTATTTACTATTTTATTAGTATTATTAGCATTCCTATGACAAACTGCACAGGATAGCATGGAGGTATGCACATTCTCCTTTGAGTTATCTAACCTGGGTTTGAATCTTCACCCAGCTACAAACTGTGATCACTCCAGGGTTTTACATGATGTAGGGTGATGGGTGAAAGTGTGTGACATCGTTGGAAGGATTTTAAACCAGAGGACCTCTTCTGCCAGCACCAGTCATTGGTGAAGGTTGTTTCCGCAAAATATTGTTTCCTTGAGGAAACAACAACAATACTTGGTGCCCATTAACATCATGCCGACACACATACAACTCACAAGGGGATTACACAGATTACACAATCCACATTTCCCCACACTAAAACCATGAAAGGACACAACAAATATGCACTCATATATATATATATATATATATATATATATATATATATATATATATATATATATATATATATATATATATATATATATATATATATATATATATATATATATATATACTCACCCCCACACTTACAACATGAACTCATGTACATCGCAAAGAGGGTATGGCTGACAATCGATGATGTGACTGATGTTTTTCACTCAATTTGCTTCTTCTCGCAGCATGTGACTGGAAACAAATGGATGCATTTTGTGAGTAAAGGTAGATAAGTGCTGATGCCTCGTGTCTTTTGGCTTGAGGAAGTCTATTGGGTTGGAGATGAAGCTGTCTCAGACTAGCTCTGATATTTCTTGCTCCAAAACTGACAGTGTCGGTCTTGGATATGCATCCAATGATTCTTTGGTTGGATGTGACTTCCTCTTAACTTCGTATAATCCCCAAATAACCTCAACCTATGTATATTATCGAATATATAAAGAAGAAAGTTTGTTGGTGTGTTTGTTCATGTTTGCATTCTTACCCTGCAGGAACCAGTGCAACTAAACTTTGCATGGCCTCGACTTTCATCCAGAGGAAGTCGAGGTTTGGATAAAAAATTTTTTGAAAAATTGAAAAAAATTTAATCAGAAAATACAAATACTGCCAAATGCCACCAAAAAGACCCCTGATGGGCAGAAACAAATCAGATGCAAAGAGAATGGCAGTCTACAGGTCACTTGAGACTACACAGCAGACACAGACTCGGCTTGAGGATGAACGTGCAAGACAAGCACCCTCCAGCTCAGCTGTAACTACAGAGTAGAAACAGGCTCAGCTTGAGTATCAAGGTGCAAGAAAAGCAGTGTCCAGGTCAGCTGAGACTATAGATCAGCCACAGGTTCAGCTTGAGGATCAACATGCAAGACAAGCAGCCTCCAAGTCAACTGAGTCTGCAGAGTAGACACAGGCTCGGCTGGAGGATCAACATTCAAGCCAAGCAGCCTACAGGTCAGCTGAGATTACAGATTAGACACAGGCTTGGGTTGAGGATCAATGTACAAGAAAAGCAGCCTCCATGGCAGCATGTTGGGTATGCTTAGAAGGTGAAGCATTTCAATACATGTCCAAGCGCATTTTGCAACGTCCAAGATTTGTGTTTCATACAAAACCATAAGGCCAACATTTCCAATTTGTCATCCAGGAGTTATTTCATTACAAATTGCATTGAATTTTTCCAGACAATGCCAGATACTTCAGATGGTACTGTGGAACCCTGACACACACACACACACACACACACACACACACACACACACACACACACACACACACACACACACACACACACACACACACACACACACACACACACACACACACACTCTTGTATATGTATGTAGATATTGTGATAAAATGGAATACAGCATTAGAATTTTCACAAAACTGAGCAAATTAGAAAGGTGACAATTGCAGGTTTAGAGAAAAATGATTTGTTTACTATGTTCTCATAATTATTCCCAGTTATTGTCATTAGGAAAGCTCCTAATGGGCCAATAGCTCATACTCTAAAACACATACTTCTTTGACACAGATATAAATTTGCATTGTGTCAAACCCAGATTTCACTGCTCACATGCATTATTCCCCATTACCTGCATGATTTCCAGATGTGACATTGACCTCTTTCATGGCTGTTATCACTTTGTAATACATTGCATGGTATCTTCCTGCTAACCATTGGCACGTGTATGCTTTTCTCGATGCAGTAAAAAAATTTTTTACACATCCTTCTATTTTAAGTTGTCTTTTCATATGCCTTTAATGTTTTATGATGTTTTATACATTTAGGTCCATACTTTGTTAATTTATTTCTCAAAGGATTGATCAGTGATTATTCTCCTACGTGATGATATCCAAAGGGCAAAAATCTAAGTTTACAATAAATGGTTATACTTGGCAAGATCTATATTCAAACTTGAAGAGATGACCAACAAGTTTAGCTGCCCAGTAGGAAAGGCACAGGAAAATCGAAGTATACCATGAAGACCTAACTCTCTTTACTTTAGAATTAGAAAGATTTCCAAATGTAATTAAAGATTCCTTTTACTATAATTGGATTGGCTCATTTGATGTTCCTATCTCAGCAGATAGCTCAAGATATTGAGATTTCAGATTTAAATCCCACTTTCTTCATTGCCTACCAATGTTCTTGTAGTTCATCAATAAATGCACCAATGTCTCCTGATGTACTTGTCCTACATGTTCTCCTGTGATGTAAAGCTCCTGCATTAGCGTTGGTTCACAATTACAAGAAAACTTAAAACTTTGGACCCAAATACCGGGCATTTTTATGTTGTTGAGCATTATATTTCTGCAGTTGCATCATCATTGCAGTGGAAAGTTGGTGAGGAGGTTTGACATCTGTTGACATTTTGGCCATATACACACAGGTTTATTGAGTACAATATTTGGTGCATACACATAATATTTCACACCCCTGCGACCACAAAATAATGAAGTATATAAATGATTAAATTTACGCTTTTCCACCAAAAGTCACTCAGAAAAGTGACAAATTGTCACCTCGAAGAAACTGCTTTCCGGTTTCCAATATTTATTTTTCTTCAAACCCATCTGAGTATTGTTTGCAGAAATGCTGGAACACGTTTCCATCGGTACTGGTAAAATGTAATTCCTTAATGTAAAATTGCTGTCACACCTTTCAGGATTTAATAGTTTCTTGAATATAGTGTGAATATAACCACCTCTAATTAGATTACTGCTTACATATCTCCCATGGCACCAATATATGCTGAAAGTTTATGGAAATGACTGTGTACACACATTTGTAAATAGATCCCCATTCACGTTGTAACAGCAGAACAATTACAATTGAAAATCAACCCATAGCACCAGGAAATGCTATGGTTGGTGGGAGAAACTTGCAGAAAACGATGCTGAGAGACTTAAAAGCTCAATATGATGCAATACCATTTTAGGATTTTTATCATGGTACGATAACTTACTTGTTGTCACTCCATTGCACAGTCGTTAAATGTTATTGCATTCTCTTGGTAGGAACATATTTGAATTTTCAAAGATTGGTATGAATGCATTGGATTTTATCTTGCAACTAGCAGAGCCTACCCGTCACTTCGCTGATGGACGAATTAGTCGTCCTATTTGCCAAATTTACCCGTTCATAGAGTGCTTTAGGCTTGTTATAATTCAGTTATATTAATGAGCCTTATGTAGTCATAAATACATGATTAGCAGTATGTTGTCCTGATGAACCCACAACAAGGGTGAAACCCAGATCGACATCTCTGCTTTTGTCTATTTGTGAACATACAGTTTAATCTAACTCTGCAAAGGCTTGAGGACCACACAGATGCTTCCGAGTTTGGAGCTGATGTGTTGGTATAATTTATGCACATGATGTCATTGTCGTATAATAGTCAGTCTGCTCCTTTCGTTGAATATATATATATATATATATATATATATATATATATATATATATATATATATATATATATATATATATATATATATATATATATATATTGTTGTGGTTGACGAAATTCACAAACCACCATTCAGGTCCCTTAGGTGAGATATCTCGGTAAGTATATGTGTAGTTAGGCCCAAACCCGTTGTCTAGAGGGAATAAATGTCATTCATGCGGGCTGCGACTCTTCAGGATAGCCGTTTTTCTTTTACTATCGTTATTTTGGACCAGCCGCCATTATTACCACCACCAACCACGTCTCAACAGCCATCACACAACAACCACCAAGCACAACGCCGCTTCACAACAACAACCACCAACCACAACGCCGCTTCACAACAACGACCACCAACCACAACGCCGCTTCACAACAACAACCACCAATCACAACGCCGCTTCACCACAACCGCCACGACCTTTACCGTCACAACTCGCCACCATCGCATCCACACCATCTCGCGCCACTTGTGGGCACCGATACTGGACTCGTGTAGGGCGCGCACCGAGCAGCGTATTCAAAAACATCACGGACTTTCCACAGAAAACGGATCAAAAACGACTCACGCCCACTTTTGTTCCGTCCAATCGGCGAGCTGGGGCGAATTGGCCCCGCCTCCAGGGCGTTGGAGTGAGGACGCTATATGCAAATTCATGGATCAAAAAGCATTCACGCCCACTTTTCCTCGGTCCAATGGGGAGCCAGTTAGAGAGGTGAAGGGTCGGAGGAAAAGGGTCAAGGGTGAAAGAGCGAAGCCACGGGGCTTATATAAACGGCTGCGTTCGTCAGTAAAGGCGGTTGTGCGGAGTTCAAGAGAGTCGTCGGTGGAGCTGGAAAGAAGTGGGAGAAGTCAAGAGTGAAGAGTTGGGACGAGCCAAGAGAGGAGACGGAGAGGGCGAGTAGACGGAGCTGTGGAGAGGTGACGGCGGCGAAGGCGGACGAGGGGGTGCTCGCGTCGGTGCCGGGAGCTGCACAGGGAGAGGCCAGCAACGCGACCGAGGTCGAGGAGGAGACGCTCACCGCGGGAGGCGAGACAGGGTGATATCCTCCTTCCCCCGAGCATCAGCAACCCCCTCCTGTTTCCCCCCGCGCTGAGATAGTGCGACAAAGGGGGCCCCTTTCCCACCCCCTACCAGACACTGTCCGCGAGGCCCGCGGAGTTGAGGCACCACCGCCGCTCCGCGTCTCATCATCAGACGGGTAGGCCCGACACGGTCTCGGCCCCAGGCCCGCCTACCCCCCTCATCCTGGAGGGTGGTTCTCTTTTCTTTTGCTTTGGGAATATGTGTTGTCGGCGCCGTCTGTGAAGTAAAATTGTATAAGTGTTGCCGTGTGCCCGGTAGTCGGTTAGATCTGCATTGTTGCATTTGCTTTTTGTGTAATATTGCATTGTCTTCTTCTTTTACATGTGCTTTTGGTGGAATTGTATATGTGTGCTTTCCGTTCATCGCGAAATAAATGTGCTTCATGTTGAACTGTTTTCCCGCTTCGCTTCGTCTTTTCCTCTATTGAATCTCCATCTTGCTTCACGTAAAGGGTTGGTCGTGGGCTAAAACGCCCGATAATTAATCGAACCGTCGAGGCCGACGAATAACACCGCTCGGTTATCCCGATAGTACGGAACGGGTCGCTTAAAGTGGCCCGTGTCCGAAGTCGACCTGCGGCGAGGTGCGATCGCCCGGTCTACCCTCCGTGTGGGTACTTAGGTAGGTCGAATTTGGCGAGCAACCCTATCCCACGCGGGGGCCGATTGGCACGATCGTGGTGAGACCGAAAGGTCCACCCGTGACTGGTTCCCGGCGTTAGTCCGAGAGGGTCACGACTGGATTGTCCGTCCGGTGGGCGACGTGCCGCGATTCGAGTTACGTGGCCGTCCGCACGCCGGCGGGCGCGAATCCGCAACACTGGTGTCAGGTCGTGCGATATAAACCCATCGCCCTCCTCGCGGCACTGGTATCAGAGAACGGGAAAACGGGCTCTCCTGTCTCCAATTAAATTCACGGGAATCGGTCCAGGGGTGAGAGGAGCGACCCCCGATTCCCTCCAAATTACGAGCGAGCTAAATTAACCCTTTAAGAGAAGCAAGATGGCGTCTCAAGGCGAGCGGGAGCCGGGGGTATTAGAAATGGATGTAGAATGTGTAGAATACATGGCTCAGGATGAAATCCCCGTGCAGGAAATGTTGGTTGTACAGGAAAACGAACTCGCCCAACTGAACCCAGAGCCCGAAATGGGTGCGGCAGCGGCCGCGGTGAATGACACCTCCCCTCCCCCTCTCCACCAAAACCCTTCCCCAACCCCTGCCGAAACGGCTCACCCAAGCGCACCCGACATGGCCCAGCTATTCACCATGCTGGCAAAAATGTATGCGGAAATGACAGCGAACATGATCAAGCAAATGAACGAAAAGATGGATACATACACAAATGAAATGCAAAACGGAATGAAAGGCATGAACGAAAAGATGGATACAAACACGAATGAAATGAGAAACGAAATGAACAAGCAAATAAACGGAGTGGAAGCAAACATGAAGGAAGAAACTAAAAAGCTGCGGGGTGAGACGCAGAACATGGGCCGATGCCTGCAGGCGGGCATGAAGGCCGTGACCAGGGAGATCAAAATGGCGACTCCACGTGTAGAAGCGAACGAGCTGGGAGGGGGTGCAACGGTGACCGAAAGGGAAAAATTACATGGGGAGACCAAAACGTGTGAGACGAGACACGAGGTGACGACAAAGGAAATAAAAATAGTTGAGACAAGGGAGGTAAAGGGTGAAGAGGTGACTGAGTGGGCAGAGACACGGGAGATGGGAACGATAGAGGGAAGACTACACGATGAAGACGGGGTAAGTGACGCACACACACACACGGAGGTAGTGGAGGATAATGGGGGTGAGCTCGCGGAGCGTGTCGGGACCCGGTGCGAGCAGCGGGATGGCCTCCTCCAGGAACGAGGGGAGGGAGTATGCCCCCTTGAGGCGAGTCACGACCAGGTGAGTTCGGTCGTGCTTTGCGAGTTCGAGGGGAGGAGTGCTGCGAACGGGTGCACGGAGAGCTTGGGGGGTATAGAGGCCCCGGAGACCCTTGTGGGGACACGAATCCCCAGTGTAGTTGTCCCTGTGTGTGTGGTGCAAGGTGTGAGTGCGTCCCCGTGTGTGGAAGCGACCCCGTGTGTGAGTGGTGTGGTGGCGATGGTGCCGGAGTACGTGCTTCTCAGCACGCCGTGTGTGGATGAGGCGCCGTGTGTAGAAGAGGCCGTGTGTGTGGATGAAACGGCCAGTGTGGATGAGGCACCGCGGGTGAGTGCCCCCACGTGTGTGAGTGGTGTGGTTTGTGTGAGGGAAATGGCACGAGTGAGTGGAAGGCCGCGAGTGCGTGGAGCCACGTGTGCGAGGGAGATGGCATGCGTGAGTGAACGGCCGAGTGCAAGGGAGACCGTGTGTGTGAGAGAGCGGTATGTAAGGGAGATGTCGGTCGGCATGTGTGAACATGCAGCCGCGTCTCCCGGTGTGAGTTTAATGGTGAGGTGTGTTAGCGTCGAAACACGCAGGTGTGCGTGGGTCGAAGGGCGACGACGGAGACATGTGAAGAAAGAAAGCCGAGTAGCGGCTGTAGTTGTTTCGGGGACCGTGCCGGGTTCACCCAGCAGTGAGCACGAGGTCCGTGCTGTGCAACGCACGAGGCCCCCACGTGCTCGCTTGCGAGAGTGAAGTCCCGGTCCGGAAACGCACGCGGTGGATTTGCCGATCCCGCGGACGGACAAAGTTTAGGCAGGTAAATGGATTTGGACCGGACGGGTTCTTCACGCGGGCATGTGTGTTAAGCTCCAACGGGCAAAGCACATGTGTTCGCGTGGGGAACCCCTCGAGACGTGGGGCTTGTGTTTTTTTTATGCGCACGGTGACGTCATGGCTGCACGTGGGGTTGGAATCCGGCAGGAGGGGTATCCCTGCCGGATGGCACCGTCCAAGGAGGGACGAGGAACACGTGCAGCTGCATGACGTCACGGGCAGGTGCAAAGTGCGCGAGTTGCCGCGCTGGTGCTGCGCATGGAAGAAAAAAAAACAAAAAACAGCAAGCCTCACTTTCGGGTGCACAGGATTCCTGGGCAAGGGGTGGAAGACCCCCTTGACTTGGGCACAGGATGGAAACTAGTTAGGGGGAAGGGTTAGCTTAGTTAGACCGACTTCATGGGGCAGGGGTAAGGCCTCATGGAGTCCGTGGAATGGATTAGGTAGAGGGATTTAGTGAGCTTTAGGTTGGGAAATAAAATGGGATTATTTGGAGACAGTGACAGACTTGTGGATATGTAGAGGGGACGTAGTTTAGCTACGTAGTGTTAAATGGAACGTGCTGTAGTTTAAGGGACGATGTGGGAGCACGAGTTAGTTAGGGGATGCAGTTAGAAGGATGGCAGAGTTCAGCGGGGTGTGTGTTGAAGAGTGAGGTGAGTACATGTTGAGTGAGTGAGGCCAGCGGGTCTGTGTGAGTGGAGCGAATGGGGAATGCATGGTGCGATGAGTGATTGGGGGGAGGAGTGACTCCCGCCCAAGGGACCCCGGGGTCAGAGTAAAGTGAGTTAGCTGGGATAGTCAAATTGAAAAATGGAGGTCGTTTTGTTGTTGGTGGGAAGTAGGCTCGAAACCCGTTTGGAGGGGTGCAGGAGCCCTGTTGACGGGCTGGGAGTGTGGCTGAGAAAGGTGAGTATCGCTGAGTGGGTACCCCGGGCACCAGGCTAGTCGGCCGTGGTAGGCCACGGGCCCATGGGGGGCCGGGATAGCGTATTGGGCACGGGTGCGCCTGCTTGGTGCGGGGGCCCGGGGCGCCATTACCCACGTGGGCAGTGTTGTGGGCACGGGTGACCCTCGGAAAGGGGCCTGGGAAGCCAGCCTGCCACGTGTGCGTTTCAGGGGAGGTGCCATGGGGGGCACTCCCCGGTGTTAGGGAGCTGGTAGGCTCGGAGGCAGTGTAGTGCCCGGGGGTGCCATAGCGGGAGATTCGGCAGAGGGTCGTGCCTGCCAAAGGGGGCCACGTGTCCCAGCCATGAGACCGTGTGAGGGCACGGAGAGAAAATTGGGGGGCGAGGCCCGAAATTTAGAGGACACCAACACAGGCGACGGGAATCTGGGTTGTTAGAACCAATAGTTTAAGCGAGAGGCGCTTGTTGAAAGCCCCGGGGTAGTTTAACAGTTAAATGGTTAGGGTAGATTAGATGTACCCCTCCGCACCATCCATCCCCTCGCTGTCGTTGTGGGCCGCTGGACCCACTTTGGTTATAGATCGCTGAACTCTGGGGAGGCCATTCTGAGGCTTCGTTGGGCCTCGGCACAGGACGTTAGCTCTCCCTTATTCCCCTCCAGGAAGGGAACGTAGGGGTTGGGAGTAGGCTAGGTGACAGGATAGGTTAGCCGAACAAAGACGATAAAGGGGGTTAGGGGACGATTTATATTGGGGAAGTAAAAATGAATTTAAAAAAAAAAAAGTTGGGGCTAAATTGGGGTTTGGACAAATTAAGGGAGTGGGTATGGACAGTGACAGGCAAAGGCGATAGGTGGGAGGGAGACAGGTAGGTAGGTCCGAGCCTGCCTTCCAAGTGGCCAGCACCACCGCACTCCCTCCACCAACCTCCACTGAACGGCAAAGGCTGGCCAACTTCATCGGCTGGCCGTGTTTTGCTTCAAGGCGGAGGCCGGCCAACTTCATCGGCAGCTGTTGTTTTGCTGCAAGGCCTGTGCCATCGGCTGGCCGTGTTTTGCTTCAAGGCCTGTGCCGGCCACTTCATCTGCTGGCTGTTTTTCTTCAAGGCCTGTGCCGGCCAGTTCATCTGCCGGCTGGGTTTGCCTGTAGCGGCCTTCTTCTGCGGGCTGTGTTTGCCTGCTGCCTTTGCCATGCCATGCCCACTGCCCCTATTCACCAGCCCCGTTCAATTTTGCTTTGCCCCCCCCCCCCCTGTTCATTTCCATGAGCGCCAGGATCCGCAAGGCAACAGTTTGCAAGCTGCGAGAACTGCCCTGTTGGCAGCTACAACACGGGCCTGCAGTGGCGGCCCGTGCACCGCGTTTGTGTTCAACCATCCATTCGTTGTGTTCATTGCGTGTGCCACTTGAGCTGGCACGGAGACTGCATTTGTGCAGCCCATTCACCGTTGTGGTTCACTGTGTTCAGTTCAAACCATTCATCCATCCATTCGTTGTGTTCATTGGGTGTGCCACTTGAGCTGGCACGGAGACTGCGTTTGTGCAGCCCATGCACCGTTGTGGTTCACTGCGTTCAGTTCAAAAGGGAAGGCCTTGGACTGCGTGTGAGCAGCCGGCCACGTTCCCTGTCACCTGCATTGTTTTGAGCCAGAGACTGCATGCGAGCAGCCTGGCTCCCTGCTAACTGCTTTCTTTTTGCAGAGTTCAGTGATCCTGGGCCATGGTTTAGTGTAAAATTTGTAAGTTAAGGTTAAGATGTACTGTAAATATGAGTGCGCCCCCGGCATGTTTGTCTTAGCGCCGGCAATTTTATGTAAGTCGTCCGTGTGAGTGAGTTTGTTTAGGTAGTGACTCAGCCCTCAGGTTATTTATTTTGGGGACACGAATACCATGAATGTCGCACTCAGGGATCCGTAGGTAAAATGTACTAGGGGAAAACTACACATGATGGCACACGAAAATTTGACGACTCGGGACGAGTCTGTAAAAAGGGGAGGGGGTAGTGTTGTGGTTGACGAAATTCACAAACCACCATTCAGGTCCCTTAGGTGAGATATCTCGGTAAGTATATGTGCAGTTAGGCCCAAACCCGTTGTCTAGAGGGAATAAATGTCATTCATGCGGGCTGCGACTCTTCAGGATAGCCGTTTTTCTTTTACTATCTTTATTTTGGACCAGCCGCCATTATTACCACCACCAACCACATCTCAACAGCCATCACACAACAACCACCAACCACAACGCCGCTTCACAACAACAACCACCAACCACAACGCCGCTTCACAACAACGACCACCAACCACAACGCCGCTTCACAACCACCAACCACAACGCCGCTTCACAACAACGACCACCAACCACAACGCCGCTTCACAACAACGACCACCAACCACAACGCCGCTTCACAACAACGACCACCAACCACAACTCCGCTTCACAACAACAACCACCAACCACAACGCCGCTTCACCACAACCGCCACGACCTTTACCGTCACAACTCGCCACCATCGCATCCACACCATCTCGCACCACTTGTGGGCACCGATACTGGACTCGTGTAGGGCGCGCACCGAGCAGCGTATTCAAAAACCTCACGGACTTTCCGCAGAAAACGGATCAAAAACAACTCACGCCCACTTTTGTTCCGTCCAATCGGCGAGCTGGGGCGAATTGGCCCCGCCTCCAGGGCGTTGGAGTGAGGACGCTATATGCAAATTCATGGATCAAAAAGCATTCACGCCCACTTTTCCTCGGTCCAATGGGGAGCCAGTTAGAGAGGTGAAGGGTCGGAGGCAAAGGGTCAAGGGTGAAAGAGCGAAGCCACGGGGCTTATATAAACGGCTGCGTTCGTCAGTAAAGGCGGTTGTGCGGAGTTCAAGAGAGTCGTCGGTGGAGCTGGAAAGAAGTGGGAGAAGTCAAGAGTGAAGAGTTGGGACGAGCCAAGAGAGGAGACGGAGAGGGCGAGTATATGGAGCTGTGGAGAGGTGACGGCGGCGAAGGCGGACGAGGGGGTGCTCGCGTCGGTGCCGGGAGCTGCACAGGGAGAGGCCAGCAACGCGACCGAGGTCGAGGAGGAGACGCTCGCCGCGGGACCCGAGACAGGGTGATATCCTCCTTCCCCCGAGCATCAGCAACCCCCTCCTGTTTCCCCCCGCGCTGAGATAGTGCGACAAAGGGGGCCCCTTTCCCACCCCCTACCAGACACTGTCCGCGAGGCCCGCGGAGTTGAGGCACCACCGCCGCTCCGCGTCTCATCATCAGACGGGTAGGCCCGACACGGTCTCGGCCCCAGGCCCGCCTACCCCCCTCATCCTGGAGGGTGGTTCTCTTTTCTTTTGCTTTGGGAATATGTGTTGTCGGCGCCGTCTGTGAAGTAAAATTGTATAAGTGTTGCCGTGTGCCCGGTAGTCGGTTAGATCTGCATTGTTGCATTTGCTTTTTGTGTAATATTGCATTGTCTTCTTCTTTTACATGTGCTTTTGGTGGAATTGTATATGTGTGCTTTCCGTTCATCGCGAAATAAATGTGCTTCATGTTGAACTGTTTTCCTGCTTCGCTTCGTCTTTTCCTCTATTGAATCTCCATCTTGCTTCACGTAAAGGGTTGGTCGTGGGCTAAAACGCCCGATAATTAATCGAACCGTCGAGGCCGACGAATAACACCACTCGGTTATCCCGATAGTACGGAACGGGTCGCTTAAAGTGGCCCGTGTCCGAAGTCGACCTGCGGCGAGGTGCGATCGCCCGGTATACCCTCCGTGTGGGTACTTAGGTAGGTCGAATTTGGCGAGCAACCCTATCCTACGCGGGGGCCGATTGGCACGATCGTGGTGAGACCGAAAGGTCCACCCGTGACTGGTTCCCGGCGTTAGTCCGAGAGGGTCACGACTGGATTGTCCGTCCGGTGGGCGACGTGCCGCGATTCGAGTTACGTGGCCTGAAATGAGAGCGAGAGAAGAACCTTCAGAGTTTAGGCTTTATTCCATTTGATTGGAGCCGCTTCTACGGGCACACCGGGGAATACAGGTTCAGCTAGGAGTACATAAGCAGTAACGTATACATGTGCAATTAATCATCGCAGAATAAATCCGCGTAAGCACGGAGTTCGATATAATCTCCATTCTCACCAGTCAATGAGCACCTTCAGTCAATGAGCACCAAGTGAACAGCCGATGTAAATGGCAATGCCCCGGGGACAATCACCCCGTGCCGCGGAGACCTCCCCTTATACGCCAGACGCACAACATGTGATCCCGCGTCATGTCCCTCAATTCACCTCAATTCACCACATTCTCCCCACCTTTAAAATGCAACTAGGGGCCCAACTTACACACCATGATTGCTTTAGCACTATAGGAGTATACATTTCAAGCAACGCGGACTAATAGATCTACAGAAGCATACATGCCAAGCAGTGATTATTTTGAGTTGTAGGAGCATGGTAATGAGCATCGATATATGATATAATGAGCATATAGGAGCATGAGCAGCGAGAATGCCGATAATCCCCTTTACAGATTGAGTCGTCGAGGGGGCCTTATTCGTCGACCTCTCCGGGAGTAAATGGCAGTTTCACTTGAGGGAGGCTTCCGATCCTCTTGGTGAGCCTCGACTTGTGCCGGGGATGACTTCTCGATCGCTCTCGGGTGGAACGCGGCAGCCCCGTCGCCCGTTGGAGTTCCTGGGGGGGAACACCTGGGGAGGGGATGTCAGAAGGAGGAGTGCCAGAAGGTGGTGTACCTGCGGGAGGAGTACCTGAGGGAGCCAGATGGCGAACCGACACAGTGGTCTCCCTGCCATCCGGGAGCCTGACATGAGCATACTCTGGATTAGTGTCAATGAGTTCGACCCCCTCCACCAGGGGTTCATAATTGCTTTGTCGTACCGGGCGTTTCATGAACACTGTTCCGGGATGGGTCAGCCAGTTGGGCACCGTTTGACCGTCAACATAACGTCGCTGGTGAGTAAACATTCATTCGTGAGGAGTTGCATTGGTGGACGTGCAGAGCAAAGAGCGTATGGAATTCAGAGCGTCGGGAAGGGTAACCTCCCACCGCTCGGGGCCCAGTCCTCTTGATTTCAACGCCAGAGTTACGGCTTTCCAAATAACCCCATTATACCATTCCACCTGCCCGTTACCCTGTGGGTTGTAACCCGTCGTTCGACTAGTTGCTATGCCGAGCTCTAGTAGGAATTGTTTTAGCCCGGCCGACATGAAACACGGCCCTCTGTCTGAATGTATGTACGAAGGTTTCCCAAACATAGCGAAGAGGTCAGAGAGACATCTCACGACAGTGCCCGAGGTCATATCCGAGCACGGAAATGCGAAAGGGAACCTTGAATATTCATCAACAACGGTGAATATGTATCTGTTGTCTGTCTCGGTCGGCAGGGGCCCTTTGAAGTCGATGTTTAGTCTCTCGAAGGGGGAAGTGGCCTTGATCAGTCTGCCAGATGCCGCGCCATAGAATCTGGGTTTCAGTTCAGCACAAACAGGGCATGAAGCATTCATTTGTTTAATATCTTCAACAGAATAGGGAAGATTTTGTCTGCGCACGAAATGTGCCATTCTGGTTACCCCTGGGTGGCAGAGAGACACGTGTAGGTCTTGCAAAGCCTGACTGATTGTTGCCGAACTGTAGACCCGAGAGAAGGTATCTGCAGCAGGGTTTTCCTTCCCGGGCCGGTAAACAATGTCGTAACTGTAGCAAGCTAGGTCTATCCGCCATCTCATAATTTTTTCATTCTTAATTTTCCCGTTATTTTACCATCAAACATGAATGCCACGGATCGTTGGTCCGTAACGAGCGTGAAGTGGTTTCCCAGTAAATAATGTCTCCATTTCCGCAGCGCTTCGACGATGGCGTACGCTTCCTTCTCTATCGCTGAGTGTCTCTGCTCGCTTCTAGAGAGAGTTCTCGAGAAGAACGCGACCGGCCGCCCAGACTGATTAAGTGTAGCAGCTATCGCGTGATCTGAAGCGTCGGTTTCCACCACAAAGGGCACCGAGCTATCGATCGATAAAACCACGGACTTACTGATATCATCCTTGAGGCTGTGGAA
>NC_140963.1:96245261-96355261 GCF_056783735.1 Eptatretus burgeri
TGCACCTTAAATCCTGGAGAATGGTACCATCCCAGCCTAGGCTGGATGTTGCCAAGCTCAGGGATGAGAGAGTAGCTGAGGAGTTTGCGAACAGGCTGAGTGGACACTTGGGGGGTCTGGGTGCTTTGGGGGGTCCTGAAGAGTTGTGGAGCACCTTCAAGACCACCGTCCTTGATGTTGCCGGTGGATGCCTTGGAGTTCACCACAGGGCAAAGAAGAATTTTGTCTCTCAAGGGACACTGGATACCATTGACCAGAGTCGCAGGGCCAGGCTGAATGGCAGAGCTGAGCTGTTCAGGGAGCTGAGGCGTAAAACTGTACGTGCACTGAGGGTGGACAAGGAGGCCTATGTGCGAGGAATCTGTGAGGGGAGAGAGCATCACCTGTGGACAGGTGATTCTCGTCCCGCTTAGGAGGTCGCGCATTACGTTCATCCCAAGCCCATCCCTCGGAGCACTGCAGTTCGAGCAGAGAGTGGTAGGCTCTTGACAGAGGAGTCTGAAGTGAAGGCTCGCTGGGCCGGTTACTTTGAGCGGTTGTACCAGGCTGATCCCCAGCTGTCGAGTTGGACGTCAAGGGTGTTACAATCCCTGTTGCTGACCCTCGAATCAACTGTGGTCCACCATCGCTTGTGGAAACACGGGCTGCGGTGAACCAGTTGAAGCGGGGCAAAGCTCAGGGATCTGTGGCATCCATGCTGAACTTCTCAAGGCTGGTGGAAATGCTGCACTCGTTCGTTGCATGCAGTTTTGTGCTCTGCCTGGAACACAGGCATCATCCCAACTGACTGGAAGAGGGCCTTGTTGTCCCTCTCTGGAAAGGAAGGGTGATCGCCAAGACTGCAACAACTACCGAGGGGTGACGCTGCTCTCAGTGCCGGGCAAGGTCTTTGCTCGGATAATTCTTGATAGGGTTCGCCACCATCTGCTTGAGCACCAGCGTCCAGAGCAGTCAGGCTTTACACCAAAGAGGTCAACGATTGACCGTATCCTTGCTCTTCGTGTCCTCACTGAACGCAGACGAGAGTTTCGGCAGGGGCTGCTTGCAGCCTATGTTGATCTCTGTAAAGCGTTCGATTCAGTGAATCGGGATGTCCTCTGGAGGATTCTTGGTCTTCGTGGGGTGCCACCGAAACTGATCGATCTGATGTCTGAACTCTACTCTGGTACTGAGAGTGCTGTGAAGTGTGGTGGTACCGCCTCTGACTTATTTCCAGTTGTTACTGGAGTTCGTAAGGGATGTGTACTTGCCCCCACACTTTTCAGCACTTGTATGGACTGGATTTTTGGGAGGATGTCGGAGAGATCAAGTTGCGGTGCATCGTTTGGCAATGTCAAGATCTCGGACCTTGATTTTGCAGATGATGCAGTCATCTTTGCGGAGACTTTAGACATCCTCTTGGGGGCCCTCGAGGTGCTGAATGAGGAGTCGGAGCCGTTAGGATTACGGATTTCTTGGGTCAAAACAAAGATCCAGGCTTTCGGTGACATCTTGGATGCTGCTGTCCTGTCTGTGTCTGTTTGTGGTGAGGATGTTGAGGTCGTGGATAGATTCACTTACCTTGGCAGTGATATTCATGTCTCCGCAGGTTGTGAGCCGGAGGTCAATAGACGTCTGGGTCGGGCCTGGGGAGTCATGGATTCACTGGATCATGGGGTGTGGCGCTGCCGTACCTGTGCGGGAGGACGAAAGTCCGAGTCTTCAGGTCCTTGGTACTTCCAGTCTTGCTCTATGGGTGCGAGACTTGGACTTTGACCAAGGATCTGAGACGGAGACTTAATTCCTTTGGTACCAGGTCTCTTCGGAGAATCCTTGGCTATCGCTGGTCGGATTTTGTGTCCAACGAGCGGTTGCTGAGAGAGACTCGGATGAGATTTGTTACCTGCATAGTCCGTGAGCGTCAGCTGCGGCTGTATGGACATGTGGCTCGTTTTCCTGACGCTGATCCTGCTCACCAGATTCTCTCAGCGAGGGAGTCTCATGAGTGGAGGAGGCCAGTGGGCCGACCACGTGCCTCATGGTTGCAGCAGGTTGACCATCATCTCAAGGAGATGGGGATGGGCCTGGCATCTGCCTGGGGGATGGCCAGACGGAGGCCCCTGGAGTACCGGCGGAAAGTGGACGCAGCGACGCGCTGTTCTGGCACATGCTCCCATACCTGACCCTGACCCTTTCAGTGTTGAAAAGGTGTATATATATGGCAGCTGAAGTGTCGTTCCACCTTATCACCTGGCAAGTTTCAACCAGATCGGACCGGCGGTCGTCGAGAAATGGCGGTCGCAGACAAACAGATGGACAGACAGACACACACAGATTGCTGGAATTATAGATAGATTAATATGTTGTTATCATTATTCTGAGAAAAAATGACATGGTAAGGTGATAAGGTGGAATGACACTTCAGCTGCCACATATACACCTTTTCAACACTGAAAAAGGCAATAAAATTCAAAGAAAAAAAAAAGAGGAAGCATTGTGACGTCATTCGTGACATCATAGCCAGTGTCCTGTCTGGTTGACAGACAATATATAGGTCGTTATTGGTTGACAAACATTGGTCATTGTATCACGTTATTCCTTTTATTACTGCCAATTATTGTGTTATTATTATTATTATTATTAATATGCTGTTGTCATTATTCTGAGAAAAAATGGCATGATAAGGTGATAAGGTGGAAGGACACTTCAGCTGCCATATATACACCTTTTCAACACTGAAAAAGCAATAAAATGGCCGTAACTTGGGAACCGCTCGTCTGATTAACATCAAACCTCGAAAAGGCACATCTGCGGGTCCCCGGCAATATTCCTGGCAAGTTTCAATCAGATTGGACTGGCGGTGGTCGAGAAACGGCGGTCACAGACGGACAGACAGACAGAGATTGCTGGAATTATAGAGAGATTATTATTATTAATACGCTGCTATCATTATTCTGAGAAAAAATGGCATGATAAGGTGATAAGGTGGAACAACACATCAGCTGCCATATATACACCTTTTCAACACTGAAAAAAGCAATAAAATGGCCGTAACTTGGGAACCGCTCGTCCGATTAACATTAAACCTTGAAAAGGCACTTTTTATGATAACAATAAAATTATCAATAAAAAAGCAATAGAATTCAAAGAAAAAAAAAGAAAAGGAGGAAGCATTGTGACGTCATTCGTGACGTCATAGCACCATGTCCTGTCTGGTTGACACAATATACAGGTCGTTATTGGTTGACAGACATTGGTCATTGTATCACGTTATTTTTTTTTATTACTGCCAATTATTGTGCTTTTATTATCTATATATTAATACTGAAGGACCAATTTTGTGCTCCACCGAGCAGTCGCGTCACGTTTTTCTCGGTACTGTGACCTGGACTGAAAGAAACTTCGTACCTGTAAGAGTGCATCGCACATAGTGGCAATAGTCAACCTTCAACTCTGAAGCATCTATATATTAACACTGAAGGACCAATTTTGTGCTCCTCCTAGCGGTCACGTCACGTTTTTCTTGGTACTGTGACTGGAGAAGTTTTGACACGGTGTACGTCAAAGTAGACACGTGTACAAATCAGGGCACTTCTTCACAAGGAGTAGTGTACACCAAAAATGTCGTGTACAACGACGTTGTGTCGGCCTCATTAGGTAAGGCCATGGAGTACATCGACTGGGATCTGGCTCTTACAAGAGCCGCCACTGGTTGTCATATTGGGCTCACGGAACGGAATCCGTCTGTGACGGGGTTTCGGCTAGTTATTATTATTAATATGTTATCATTATTCTGAGAAAAAATTGCATGATAAGGTGAAAAGGTGGAACAACACATCAGCTGCCATATATACACCTTTTCAACACTGAAAAAAGCAATAAATTCAAAGAAAAAAAAAAGAGGAAGCATTGTGACGTCACAGCACCGTGTCCTGTCTGGTTGACAGACAATATATAGGTCGTTATTGGTTGACAGACATTATTGGTCATTGTATCACGTTATTCATTATTCTGATGTTGTTATCATTATTCTGAGAAAAAATGAGATGATAAGGTGAGAAGGTGGAACGACACTTCTGCTGCCATTATACACCTTTTCAACACTGAAAAAAGCAATAAAATTCAAAGAAAAAAAAAAAGAGGAAGCATTGTGACGTCATTCGTGACGTAAAAAAATGGCATCATAAGGTGATAAGGTGGAACGACACTTCAGCTGCCACATATACACCTTTTCAACACTCAAAAAAGCAATAAAATGGCCGTAACTTGGGAACCGCTTGTCCGATTAACATCAAACCTCGAAAAGGCACATCCGCGGGTCCCCTGAAATATTCCTGGCAAGTTTCAACCAGATCGGACCGGCGGTCATCGAGAAACGGCGGTAGCAGACAGATGGACAGACAGACAGACAGACAGACAGGCACTGCTGGAATTATAGATAGATTATTATTAATATGCTGTTATCATTATTCTGAGAAAAAATGGCATGATAAGGTGATAAGGTGGAAGGACACTTCAGCTGCCATATATACACCTTTTCAACACTGAAAAAAGCAATAAAATGGCCGTAACTTGGGAACCACTCGTCCGATTAACATTAAAACCTCGAAAAGGCACATCTGCGGGTCCCGGCAATATTCCTGGCAAGTTTCAACCAGATCGGACTGGCGGTCGTCGAGAAACGGCAGTCGCAGACAAACAGACAGACAGACAGACACACACATAGATTGCTGGAAATATAGATAGATTAATATGTTATCATTATTCTGAGAAAAAATGGCATGATAAGGTGATAAGGTGGAACGACACTTCAACTGCCATATATACACCTTTTCAACACTGAAAAAAGCAATAAAATTCAAAGAAAAAAAAAGAGGAAGCATTGTGACGTCATTCGTGATGTCATTGCACCGTGTCATGTCTGGTTGACAGACAATATATAGGTCGTTATTGGTTGACAGACATTGGTCATTGTATCACGTTATTCTTTTTATTACTGCCAATTAATGTGCTGTTATTATTATTATTAATATGCTGTTATCACGGACTTCTTATAATAACCTGGACCAGCAATGCCATCTACTCGCAGCAGTGAGAACTGAAGTCACCGGAAATGGCTCAGCGGCCATGTTGCATTGCCACACGCTAGTCGCGCGCAATTCAAAAAACCTGTAGATGCATTCAGAGTTTTAACTATTTTGCCAGTATTTTGAACTGGTAAACGTAAAAATGCCACAGTGCGTGGCGTTCGGATGCAATAATAAGTCTGGGAAGAGCTCCACATGCACCTTTCATTGGTAATAAAGTTCAAAGAAAAATAAAGTTCAAAATAATGCGATTATTGATGCTTTTTTTTCTCTTTCAATCGTCAATCTATTTTTAGAGTATTATTTTAAGAAGTTACAATTTAAGCGCTAAACACCAGTATAACAATCTAAATGATGGCAAAGTACAGTCGATAATTTGAAAGAAAATGTAAAAAAACGATATTATCCAGGAATACGCCGGAAATGAGTTTTCCAGGCGTCTAGAATTCAATTTTTTCCAGAGATTCATTCCCCCCATCGACCGCCGTGGCTGCGTAAATAGTTGGGCGGGTAGCTCACAATATTTGTCCATTTGGGGGCACAGGCCCTCCCTATTCCGAGGGTCCTGGCTCCGCGATCCACCTAACCCGATGTTACCCCCAAAATCATTTTGCTTCCTACGCGCCTTAGGGTTAGGGGGTCGTATATATCTTGATATCAGAAATCTACCTCCACTGACGCCAATTGTAGTACCCATCCTTCCATCCCTTCAAATGCCAATAATCGAAAACATCATTCGGATCTTTTTTCTCCAGATTCCCTAAGGATGAAAAGTTGTGCAGACAATGGTGCCAGGCGCAGAGAAGGGAACACTTTACACCAACGCCTGGTGTGACATTACTTTGTAGTGAACACTTCCTGAACTCTGACTTTGACAGTACGGGCTAGCCAAAATGGCTTAAACAAGGTGTCATACCAAGCGTCTTCAAATTTCCACCTCATCTCCAGAAGGTTCGTATACACGATTTATTACAATGGTCTCCACTAAAAAAATACATATTTATTTGATACAAATATTATATATTTT
This sequence comes from Eptatretus burgeri, assembly GCF_056783735.1. Lineage (NCBI taxonomy): Eukaryota > Metazoa > Chordata > Myxini > Myxiniformes > Myxinidae > Eptatretus > Eptatretus burgeri. The sequence goes on from NC_140963.1 coordinate 96,251,355, forward strand.
TATTTGATACAAATATTTATTTGACACATATTAAATTGTTTTGAATCTATAAAAGTTTTAGAATTGATTTTGGGTGCGAATACCCGGAAAAACGACCTCCTTTGCTGCCAGGATTTTTCTATGAATTTCTGTACGATTCTGACTGTCAGACGATGCAGGTCGTTTTGTATTCGTGCCCAAAAAATTTATTCTAACACATTAATTTTATAAATTCATCCACATTCAAAATGTTTATAAAATGAATAAATTCCCGCGGAAATCAAATTTAGCGCAAATTTTCAAACTTCATAATAAATGGAATTCCTGAATCAGAGTGCTCCAATTGTGATTCTATCAAGCGGTTCGCACTGTATTGAATTTACCACTGAAATTTCTGTGAATTATCAGTTTTCTGTTCACCAGTTAATTCGAAATTTCGATCCGATATTAATTATGTTATTTTCTACACAGAAACCGATACATCGGAAACCACCGGTTGACAGACACCTGGCCCCAGAGCCAAAATTCACAGCTGCGCCAGATTCACCACCAAGGCCGTCGACTTCAGCAGATCACACGTACTGCGCCGATCTGAGTCCCAGTAAAATGAAACGGAAGCTGGGTACGGCAACCGAGACCATTGAGAACCTGAGGAAAAAACTGAAGGTTACGCAGCAGAAAACGTGAAGATTGAAGAAAAAGTTAGAGAAATTAAGCTCTGTCGTTGAAGAACAAAACAACAAAGGGATGGTTTCAGAAAATTGTGTCGAGATACTGAATTCGACATTTTCTGGGGTACCACTGACGGTCATGAGTCAAATATTAAAGAATCAGGCGAGCGGAAAGAAATCCAGGCAAGAATACGATACTGTGATCAAGTCATTCGCCCTCACGCTAAATTTCTATTCTGCGAAGGCCTACGACTATTCGATCTCGCTCTACCTAGTCCTTCAACGATCCAAACCTGGTACAGTGCCATAGAGGGATCACCGGGATTCAACCAGGTAGTATTTGATGCATTGGAGGTGAGATTTAAAGAGGATAGGAATACGCTATGTGCCCCAACGTTGGACGAAATGTCACTGATGGAATTAGTAGAGATGTCTGGTGACAAGGTGCTAGGATATGTGGATATTGGAGCAGGTAATCTGGACGATACCACGCCACTTGCTAAAAACGCTTTAGTAATTATGTTGATCGCGGTGAATGATCATTGGAAAGTTCCAGTCGCCCACTTCTTCATCAATGGTTTGACTGGTAAAGAACAGGCCAATGTTGTGTCTCAGTGTTTACTAAAGCTACACGAAATTGGAGTTAATGTCATCTCGCTTACCTGTGATGGGCCTTCAGTGCATTTGACAATGTTGAAAGAGTTGGGCGCAAGTATCAACCCGGATAATATGAATTCGTCGTTCCCTCATCCAGCAGATCCTCACAAGCTCTTTTGGGCATTCCTCGACGCGTGTCATATGTTAAAGTTTGCAAGGAATTGCTGCGGCACACTGAAGACGATGAGAGACAGTTCTCAGAGGGTCATCTCCTAGAAATATATAGAAAACTTGTATGAACTGCAGAAACAGGAAGGACTACGGTTGGCAAACAAACTTAGTTGGAAACATATCGAATGGAAGACAAATATAATGAAAGTTAATACGGCTGCTGAAATGCTGAGTTCAAGTGTCGCGGATGCAATTGAGTTCTGCCGAGAAGAGTTGAAACAACCTGAATTTCAAGGGAGTGAGGGAACTTGCATCTTCATCCGCACACTGGATCAACTGTTCGATCTGTTGAACTCCAGGAACCCTTTGGCACGCAACTACAAGGCACCGATGCATCCTTCTCGCGAGGCAGCTTTTTTGCCATTCCTGGAAAAGACAAGTAATTATCTCACGACCTTGACGAATACTTCTGGTCAACTCATAACAAAGACAAGACTTAAAACAGCATTTATTGGGATGCTGACTTGTATCGTAAGCGCTAAAAACCTCTATCTGACATACGTCAAGCTCCAAAATTCATCTTTAAAGTATTTGCTTACATATAAGCTCAGCCAGGACCACATCGAGTTGTTCTTTGGAGCCGTCCGTCCAGCATGTGGTGGCAATAACAATCCAACAGCCAGACAGTTTCTCACAGCGTACAAGCGTCTTCTGATGCGGCATGATATCAAAGCCAACAAGGGGAACTGTTCAGCCCAGGACGCAACACGCATCCTCACAGCTGCGTCATTCAAAAATATCACTAAGAGGGCTGTCCCAGATAAGACGCAGGATATGCTCATAGCCAGACGCTACGATTTGCAGCTCCGCCAGCCAATGACGAGTCACCACGATTATGCCGATATTCCACCATTTAACAAACTTTCTGTGTTCCTGGAGTCAGTTGTAACCTATATTGCAGGATATGTGGTTAGGATGGTAAAGCGGACACTCAAATGTCAAGATTGCTTGCTGGCTCTCATGCAGAATGATAATATCAATTTACCTGCCTATAGGCTGATTGCTGTTAAAACAAGGGGTGGCCTTACCGTTCCATCATCAAGCGTTGTTCAAGTATGTGAAGCCACTGAGAAATGTGTTAAGAGAATGCTAGCGGTGACAAATGGCAAGATTCCTCGTGATAGTTACCTGAAATCTGCAATCTCTGCATCAGTGTTGGCAGAAGTAGGATCGAGTGCATTTGACTCGCTTAGTGATCGCATGTTTGAGACGGAGGCAGACTGTAATCATGCATTTTCTCTCATACAGCACATCTGTGAGTGCTATACAAAGATTTGTCTCCACCATGTTGTTCGAACCATGAACCCTGGATTGAAAGATAAACCCATCAGGAAAAAATTCAGCAAACTGATCCTATTTGCACATCAATAGTTTACTAACCATTTGCATTGAAGTGTTTCTCCTAGGTTTTGACATATCTTATGTTTCAACCTACTGCGATTATAATAGTTGATCGTCATCTTCTAATAATAATGCATATTAAACCAGTCTCATTAGTGTGTAGATTATCGATCATGTTTATTAAGGTTGTCCAATGTTTTCATGATTGATCAATATATTATCAGCCATACAGGGTAGCTTTAAGCTACTCACATAGGGGGTAGCTTTAAGTTACCCACTATGGCCTATAATATATTGATCAATCATGAAAACATTAATGAGACTGGTACTGGTTCAATATGCTTCGACCTACTACAGAAAGCTACCCTCTATAATATACACATATTAATAGGAGGCCATAGGTTAGTCTGGAGATTATAGATCATATTTATTAAGGTTGTCCGATGTTTGTTCAATGTTTTGATGATTGGTCAATATATTATTAATTATAGGCCAGAAGGCCTATTATTATAGGGGGTAGCTGAAAGCTACCGCCTTATGGCCTATAATCATACAAATATTATAGGCCATAGGGGGTTAGCTATACACATTACATTGATTATCATCAACACATTACACTGATTATCATCAGATCATATGACATATGATATGATAATCATTCATGAGAATTGTGACACCTCATACTCACTCACCTTATTGATTCGTGCTGCAGAGCTTATATTAGCTTGGTAGTGATAATGGGTGGCGGAGACTGTTGTTAGTGAAATGAAAATCCTGTTCTTCTTATTGAGCTCGACAAAAATGTTGTTTCCAGCGAGAAATTCGGCACAGATTAATATATTCAATCTGTGAATTCGGATTGGCAACGCAACATGGCGACTTCAGTCGACCTCTGACTTCAGTCGACAGAGGCCGTTGCTGGTCCAGGTTATTATAAGAAGTCCGTGGCTGTTGTCATTATTCTGAGAAAAAAAAATGGCATGATAAGGTGAGAAGGTGGAACGACACTTCAGCTGCCACATATACACCTTTTCAACACTGAAAAAGCAATAAAATGGCCGTAACTTGGGAACCGCTCATCTGATTAACATCAAACCTCGAAAAGGCACATCCGCGGGTCCCCGGCAATATTCCTGGCAAGTTTCAACCAGATCGGACCGGCGGTCATCGAGAAACGGCGGAAGCAGACAAACAGACAAACAGACAAACAGACACACAGACAAACAGACACACAGACACACAGACACACAGACAGACACAGACACACAGACACACAGACACACAGACACACAGACACACAGACACACATTGCTGGAATTATAGATAGATTAATATGTTGTTATCATTATTCTGAGAAAAAAAGGCATGATAAGGTGATAAGGTGGAACGACACTTTAGCTGCCATATATACACCTTTTCAACACTGAAAAAAGCAATAAAATTCAAAGGAAAAAAAAAGAGGAGCATTGTGACGTCATTCGTGACGTCATAGACCGTGTCCTGTCTGGTTGACTGACAATTTATAGCTCGTTGTTGGTTGACAGACATTGGTCATTGTATCACGTTATTCTTTTTATTACTGCCAATTATTGTGCTATTATTATTAATATTATTACTAGTACGGGCCCGTAGGTGCGTAAACGATGACTGGATTGGGGCAATTAGATCGGACCAACCGTATCATAAATGGCCATAACTTGGGAAACACCTGGGAAACATATTCAGGTCCCCAGCGTCAATTGTGACATCATATCAAATGAAGAAGAATTGTGATGCCCCCTCTCTCTCTCGTCCCCCTCGCTCCCCCTCCTCTCTCGCCCCCACTCTCATCCCCCTGTCTCGCCCCTCCTCTCTCCCCCTCTCTTGAATTGTGATGCCCCCTCTCTCTCATCCCCTCTTTTCCCCCTATCTTGCCCCCTCTCTCCCCTCCTCTATTCTCCCTCTCTCTCCCCCTTCTCTCACCTCCAGTCTCGCCCCTCCTCTCTCCCACCTCCTCTCTCCCCCTCCTCTCTCACCCTTCTCTCTCTCACCCCCTCTTTCTCCCCCTCTCTTGCCCCCTCTCTCCCCCTAGTCTCGCCCTTCCTCTCTCCCCCTCCTCTCTCGCCCCCACTCTCATCCCCCCTCTCTCTCGCCCCCTCTCTTGCCCCCTCTCTATCCCCCCTAGTCTCGCCCTTCCTCTCTCCCCCCTCCTCTCTCGCCCCCACTCTCATCCCCCCTCTCACGTCCCCCTCTCTCGCAGATATTGGTCGACAGATAAATGGCCGTAACTTGGGAACTGCTCGTCCGATTAATATCAAACCTCGAAAAGGCACATCCGTGGGTCCTCAGCAATACTCCTGGCAAGTTTCAATCAGATCGGACCGTCAATCGTGAAAAATAAATAAAAATAATAAATAAATAAATAAACATTAATTGTGACGTCATAGCACCGTGTCTTGTCATTGGTCGACAGATAAATGGCTGTAACTTGGGAACCGCTTGTCCGATTAATATCAAACCTTGAAAAGGCACATCAGCGAGTCCCCAGCAATATTCCTGGCAAGTTTCAATCAGATCGGACCGTCAATCGTGCAAATAAACTAAAAAATAAGTAAATAAATAAATATTAATTGTGACGTCATTCGTGATGTCATAGCACCGTGTCTTGTCGTTGGTCGACAGATAAATGGCCGTAACTTGGGAACCGTTTGGCCGATTGATATAAAACCTTGAAAAGGCACATCAGCGGGTCCCCGGCAATATTCCTGGCAAGTTTCAATGCGATCGGACCGGTGATCGTCCGGTTATTAATAATTTGGGGAAAAATTGGCATAAGGTGAGAAGGTGGAACGACACTTCAGCTGCCATATATACACCTTTTCAACACTGAAAAAGCAGTAAAATGGCCGTAACTTGGGAACCACTTACCCGATTGATATCAAACCTCGAAAAGGCACATCTGCGGGGCCCCGACAATATTCCTGGCAAGTATCAATCAGATCGGACTGGCGGTCGTCGAGAAACGGCGGTCGCAGACAGACAGACAGACAGACACACACACAGAGATTGCTGGAACTATAGATAGATTAGTACGCATGCCCGTACTAGTATATAAAATATAAATAAATATATATGGTTTGTATAAGATTGCGGAGGTTGGGATTACACAATTTTAATGAAGAAGAAGAAGGTGCTTCCAATCAGAAGTGAAAAACTCGATGGACTCCGCTAATTTAAACAAAAAAGCAAGAGCAGACCCATTTTCAGGCAATGTTCCTCCAGCTTCACAGCTGTTTCCTCATGCACAATAGAGCCCGAGCCTTGACATGTGTCCGGTTTTTATTTCAATATGACCGCTCATTTCCTGTCACGAGCTGGTGCCTGAGGTCGAAGGGAGGAGTGCTTTTTTATTATATTTTGCAAAAGCAAAATAAACGTTGTGACGTCACTGATGGGGTGCTCTGCTCTTTTTTTTTCTTTTTTCTAACTCACTCATGATCCGATGTTGTATGTGTGTGGGTGAGCACATGTGTGCACTTGTTGTTGTGTTTCCGGGGCACGAACACGCCTGGATTCGTGTCCGGCATGAAGAGGTGTTGGTTGTGCGAGTGTTGAGGTTCTCATTGGGTGTTGTGCACGTATGGATGTGGCGTTTGGGATTGAGTGTTGTTTGTTGCTCGCCTTATCCAGGATAGATTGGGAACACGTTTCAAGCCATTGCTCCACCTTTTCCACATGCTATTGTTACCCTCGCCGAAGAAGAGGGTATTACATTTGGGTCCATTTGTTTGTCTGTCAGATGGTTTGTTTGTTTGTTTGTCCACACAGAACCTTTGTGTTTTTCTCTACAACCAAAAAAAACCTTTCCCTCCCAAATTTTTTTCAAACAGATTGAGGCAAATCTTTACACATATTACCATCCATCCATGAGGAACAAAAGATTCACACATATGTCATAGGTCACATAGTTTGGCAGCCATATTGGATTTACCATGAAACATATAAAAAATCTTCTTCTCCAGAACAGCTGGACAATCAAGGGGAAACTTCACAAAATATTCCCCAAGGCATGCATGTACAGGGATGTTAAGGAATCATTGATGTCACATGGTTTGGCAGCCATATTGGATTTAAGAAAAATATTCAATAGTTTCCTCTGGAACTGCTTAATCAATCAAAGTGAAACTTCACAATTGTGATCTAGTAGTGATGGGAAATACATTTGCTGGATTTCACCTTGATCGGATACATGGTCTGGCAGCTGGAATTATTTAATTTTTTGATGTGTTTTTTTTTTTTTAATAAGACTCATTTGGCTCTGCCTGGATGGGTTTGGGGGTGGAGGAGTAGCAGCTGCAATGTGAATCCTATCCATGTTCCTTCTGATGACTTCATCCTTGCTTTTTGCTTGTTTGGGTTCCTTCTGATTACTCCATTGCAGGACTGTACCTATTTGGTCTTCCATTTGATTTGAATTGAATTAATTTTAATCCCATGCTAAATTCAATTGAATAATAATAAAAACGCATCATAGGTCAGGGTCAGGTGTCCGATTAAAGCTGGGTTGCATCAAAGCGGGATGTCTTGGTACCCGGTCATCACTGCCAGCAGTTACTGTATCAAGTGGCAGTTCTAATTGTCTTTTAAATTACGTAACACACTAGTACACAAACTGATATGTTACTTCATAATTTTTTTTTCAATCAGGCTCACTTGGTTGCACCTGGGTGGGTTTTAGGGTTGAGGAGTACCAGCTGAAACCAGAATCCTATCAAGGTTCCTCCTGATGACTTCTTCCTCTTTGCTTGTTGCTTGTTAGTTACATAACACACCATTACACAAACGTCACACAAAACAAGTTCTGGCGAGGGTCTGCAATTTCTGATTGATCTTTTTCTTGTTAAGCAATGTTTCTATCATTTTACTATGTTTCACATCAATAACCATATTTTATTACACTTTGTCCAGTTCTGTTACATTACTTAAGCTGAACACCTTGCTGTCTTGGATTTGAACAGCAGATATACTTACATAACCATTATTTCTATTGTGGATGGATTTGGATGAAACTTGGTGGAGAGGTTGGGTGTGTGACAAGAGCAGAATTATATTGGTGGAGAGGCTGGGTGTGTGACAAGAACGGAATGATTCAACTTAATTGAAGATACGAATCTGGATCTGGATGCGATAATTTTTAGTGATTTTTAACCATTGAGAGATGTGCCAAAAACGATGTTATGAGTTATGACAAAACGAGGTGGATGAGTTGGTTAGGTGACAATAACAAGCCGATTTGATTTTGGTTAAAGTCTAGATTGAGATCTGACCCATCAGTGGGATCCAAAATGTAAAGTGCTCAGCCTGGCAGAGGAGCGTCTCCCCTTAGGAGTTGGTGCAGTCCTGCGATCAGCTTTCCCATTCCAGAAACAAACACCAACGCCCTCTCTTCCAGTCAGTTGGGATGATGCCTGTTATCCAAGCAGAGCACAGAACTGCATGCAACGACACAAGTTCAGCATTTCCACCAGCCTTGTGAAGTTCAGCATGGATGCCACAGATCCCATGAGCTTTATCCCCTTTCAAACGGTTCACCGCAGCCTGTGTTTCTAACAGAATAGGCATTTCATAGGTGATTGGAGGGTCAGCAATAGGGATAGTAACACCCCTGACATCCAACTCAACAGCTGGTGGACCAGCCTGGTACAACCCCTCAAAGTAACCAACCCAGCAGGCCTTTACTTCAGACTCTTCTGTCAAGAACCCACACCACCCTCCGCTCTATTTGCAGTACACTGAGGTCTTCTTCTCCCAAAATTCCGGGCTTGGAGGAACACAATGCAAAAAAAATCCTCTGTAAGCAGGATGCTTCATCATTTGACGTGAAACTTCACAATTATGATCTCGTAGTGATAGGGAATATACGTTATAAATTTCATCCTGATCGGATGCATGGTCTGGTAGCCAGAATTAGTCAATTTTTTATCTGGGTTCTATTTTTTCTTTTTTTGAATATGCCTCACTTGGCTGCGCCTGGACGGGTTTGAGATTGGAGGAGTCGCAGCTGAAACCCGAAACCTATCAAGGTTGCTCTTAATGACTTCATGTTTGCTTTTTGCTTGTTAATTACAGAACACACCATTACACAAACATCACACAAGATACACCACACAAAACAAGTTCTGACGAGCGTCGGCAATCTCTGACTGCTCTTTCTTGTTTCATGTATGAATTAGGTCATCATCGTCCCAGTCATACAAGTTGATTGCAGCACAGTTATCTGTTCATATGAAAGATGATACAAACAAATAACTGAATAAAGAATGAAAAAACAGTGAAAGGTGAAAAGAAAATGACTGCTTCCTCCATCCTGAACCCGAAAAGTATTGAAAAGTTGAATCGCATGTGAGGTATCCTTCACATAAGTGGGTAAAGAAGTGACCAATGGTGCCAAAATTCCATTAAGGTACTTGCTGATAAGGAGAGTGGGGCAATTGCAGGTAGATACGATAGGACGACCTGGTGTATCAGGTTTATGAATATTGAGAAGCAAATAGGAATTTACACGAATGAGGGATCGGAGGCTTTGCAACATTTTTTGAAGCAAAACCCTTGTGCCACTACACTATTAAGATTGGCTGAATTAGTCCTCAACCTATCCTTTTTCAGGTTTGGGGATCATTTTTATAAACAACAAAAAGGGGTAGCCATGTGGACCAAAAAGGGACCCTCCTATGTATGTCTCTTCGTCGGTTATATTGAAGAAAAGATGATCGATAGTTATAATGGTCCCAAACCAATCTTTCTGAAACGCTACATCAACGACTTCATTGGGGTGATGACTTCTTCTTGCGGTGGGGTGGAAGATTTTTTAAGGTTATGTTAATAATTATCATCTATCTCTGCAGTACACTTAGGTCATTTGAGATACCTGTGTGAATTTTTTGGACATCAGCATCTCTTTTGCAGCAGAGGGATTTGGCACGGATGTTTTCTCAAAGCCAAATGACTCTCATTCTTTTTTTTTTTAATGGACGAGTCATCATCATCCACTATCTTGCAAAAATTCCATACCATATTCCCAGTTTCTTCGCTTACGACGTATTTGCAGCAATGATGACACTTTTCACATACAGACTCAAGAAATGAGTGATTTTTTTTCCCCCAAAAATAGAGGTTACCCATCAACATTATTCACGAAGCCAGTTGCAAGGTCACACGCGTTTCTCACCAAGACAGAATGATCGAAAAGCAAAAGAATTTCCATCGTCGTATTCCATTGACTATGACCTACAACGTGATGACGAGTCGTATTACCAGATCTGTCATAGAGAACGTTAATCTTCTCTTGACTGAGGAATCCTATTCTGGTGGCATACAATAAGGACACAAGTCTGAGGAACAATTTAATTAATTCCCATTTTCCTTCCAACGATGTTGGAATTGAACGATTGGGGACAACACCTTGTATTTGCCCCAGATGTAAAACTTGTCGCCATGTTGTGTCACATGACACTATGAGAGGTCCGAGAGGCATAAGGCATGTCAAAGGTCACTTCAACTGGACTTCCACAAACATCATCTATGCTTTGTCGTGCAATCGTTGTAACCTGCTTTACATTAGTGGAACCAAACGACGTTTGGCTGACAGAGTAGCTGAACATTTAAGATCTATACGTTTAAACACAACGGGTCTACCAGTCGCAGCACATTTTATCCTTGCTAATCATACCAAGGACGATTTTCACGCGTGTGTTATTAAGGTGTGTTCCAGTGATTTGGATCGAAAGTGATTGGACGAGAAAGTCATCTTTCAGCTTGGTACGATACACCCTCAAGGAATTTATGTTACATTCTGGATTTTTCCTTATTCCAACAACTGATTAATTATTTACACACACCTGTTCATAATTACTTCACTATAATATATTGTAGCGGATGTTTTGGTTCCTTAGGTTTTGACAAAGGGCTATGCCCGAAACGTCAACTGTGATCTTCTGGGACATTTTGTTGATGTCCAAAGAAGGGGAGTTGGAAGGAGGGGAGAGGGAGAGAGAGAGAGAGAGAGAGAGAGAGAGAGAGAGAGAGAGAGAGAGAGAGAGAGAGAGAGAGAGAGAGAGAGAGAGAGAGAGAGAGAGAGAGAGAGAGAGAGAGAGAGAGAGAGAGAGAGAGAGAGAGAGAGAGAGAGAGAGAGAGAGAGAGAGAGAGAGAGAGAGAGAGAGAGAGAGAGAGAGAGAGAGATAGCCTCATGGACATGCCAAAGTCGGAAGCCTCGGCCTAGCGTTAGTTGTTTATTTATTAGACATCCTACATCAGTTGCTTATATTTTCTTTATTTATTAGACATCCCACGGATGTAAATGAACACTCGTTTTACTCTGTGTTTGTTGCATACCATGTACAGCAAATTTCACCTCCCGAAGCCTCGTATTTATTATTTTAAAAAATAATGCTGTTGCACACCACCCTTGAGGCACAGTTTGAAAATCACCGTCTGCAATTCCAATAGATGAGACATAATTACGATTTTATGGAAAATGTTTTTTGAGGTTTTTAAAAAATCCTTCAAAATAGACCGTAGTGAACACTGTCGTGTTGAAAGACTAGCCTTTAAACCAGGGGTCTCCAACCTGCGGCCCGCGGGCCACATGCGGCCCCTTAGACGAATTTATGCAGCCCGTGGTGCCATATTAAGTTTACATTACAATGCGGCCTGTGATACTGCCAATTTGTCAGGGTCAATGATCAAAGCGTTCTGTAATTTTTATTCTGATTTTAATTCATATTAGACACGTGTTTTTAACACGATTATTCATTTATCATATTCGTTGGCAAGAAAAATATATTCAGCACTAAATTTTGTTTAAATTTCCGCATATTAATTATATATATATATATATATATATATATATATATATATATATATATCTATATATATATATATATATATATATATATATATATATATATATATATATATATATATTTTTTTTTTTTTCGGAATTTAGCATCATTTTTTTGGGGTGCAGCCCTCCACCCCTCACCACTTTGGTTTTGTGGCCCTCCGCCCAAAAAGGTTGGAGACCCCTGCTTTAAACCCTACTCAAATCATCCAAATGAAGGGGGATAGACAAAATACACACAGAGTGTTAAATAGGTAGACATATATACACACAATAATGTCAAAGTGAGATCAAGGCAAGTTGAGTGTGACTTGAAGTAATTTATCACATTTTATTTTGAATGTAAGTTTAAGGTTTTTTTTTTAAAGTCTCAAATATTTTGTTTTTTTGAGATATGAAGATTAAATATAACAAAACTGATTAAAAAATAAAAGTGAAATAAAAACGAAGTGCAAAAATTAGTTTTTAGTTCACCTTTTTTCATAAATTAAAAAAGCTGATCTTTCTTCGTCATAAAAGTAATGCAAAGCAAAATTTTAAAATTGTTTTGTTAATTTATGAGAATGTATTCCAACCAAGAAGGAAAGATCCTGCACCAGTGAACCTCAATACAGATGTTAATCCTTACCTGTTTAGTTTTTAGCCCATGTCCACATTATTCCCAGTGGTCGGTGAGTGCAGCATTGGAATAAAAAGCATCCTGGCCTTGTTTTAGTTGCGTGTTGGGGGTGCTAAAGTCGCAACACAGAGTGGTGGAAGATGGGGAGGGGTGGTTGGGGTTGGACTTTGTTGAAGTACTCAGGGCAGGAATTTGAAATTTGTTCAGGGTGCCACGAATAAGTCGCCTCCCCTTCATTGAAGGACACCACGGGATATTTAATGTCCAGCAGCAATCGATCTTAACAATCAGGTCCCCAGAGTAATACGGTATGTCCCATCCGACGAGGATGCAGTTTGTGATGTGGTACCTTTGAAGCACCAATGCGACAGTTTATATTTGGATCGCCGAGTATTGAACCCAGGCGAGACAATTCAAAGGCGAATTATTTACACCATCCTGTTATACCGCATGCAAAAGTTGATTAAAAAAAAAACAAATTATTGAGGAATTATACAAGAGGCAAACCATCTGGGGATGAGCAGTAAGTAAGGGCACACCTGTACATTTGCAAGGAAATACGACAAACGGTTTTTATCTTTCAGCCCTTTGCAGAAAAGGAATTAATGCCGCACTTTTTACCATTTTGTAATAATGCTGAGTTGTACGATAGCCATGCTGGACTGCAAAGTGACCTGAATGACTAAATAAGCTTAATGATCATGATATTCCAAGTCGAGTTTTTTGGAGTTGTTGGTGGTGGTGTTGAGAAGCCGGGGAGGGGGTCCTTTCTGTACAATTCACGATGATGTAAGTTTCATACACATCAGGATAAATTGCATTTTAATTATTTTGTGATGATATTTTTAATTTAAATGTTTCAGCTAAAAAGAGGAACAATGCAACTGTGAGGAATTTCACACAGGTGTTTCAACACATTCATAAATAGCAAAATTAAAATTATTACACACTGTATTTACGAATGATGGAGAATAAACGATATCTTCAAAAGTAACAAATGTGGCACGATTAGAAGAGCATAAAAGAAAATGAGACACTCATACATACTTGGAAACTGAAGGGAGAAAGGAGGATAGATGATGATCGATGATGTTTGGTTGATAGATGATGAGTACGTAGAATGTTTAGATTTAGATCAACTACTCTTGGGTTTATTTGCATGGATGCACTTTAACGCAATTTTTCGACATAAGGTGGTGCTCACGTCAAGCTCGTAATTCACCAATTCTGAGCTGTGCTTGCATCCTATCTCAATTTCAGTTGAAAGAACGATTTACATGCAAACTTCTGGAGATGAAAAAGTCATCTACAAAATGGTACGACACCACAAATATTTCTTTACTACTTCATTCAAACTGGTATTGTTCTGAAGGTTGAGGATGAAGAACTTGCTTCAGGATGTAGATAGAGAGAGAGAGATAGATAGAGAGAGATAGATGGAGAGAGATAGATAGAGAGATAGATAAAGAGATATAGAGAGAGATAGATAGAGAGAGGTAGATAGATAGAGAGAGGTAGATATAGATAGATAGATAGATAGATAGGGAGAGATAGATAGATACAGAGAGATAGAGATAGAGATAGAGAGAGAAAGATAGAGAGAGAGAGGATGAATGTGGTGTTAGCAAGGAGAATGATATGTTAAGCTTAATGACCGACCATGCGCGCGCGCGCGCACGCACACACACACACACACACACACACACACACACACACACACACACACACACACACACACACACACACACACACACACACACACACACACACACACACACACACACACACACACACACACACACACACACACACACGAAGGTGGACACTTTAGAGACCTGGTGTGGGAGCCCTTAAAACCCATGCAATCTCCCTGGCAAAAGTCTGCTTGCATGCTTGTACATGCAGCGACCTTTGCACCCCTCCAGTTGGTTCACTCCGATATGTTCTCGTGGATCAGGCATTACGGAGCGGAGGCATGCGCTCTACTATAAGTTATTTTCTAGTTTTTATTTGCTTTTATCGATTCTGAAGTGACGGGTCATGTCATGGAAGAACGAAAAAAAAGGGGAAAAGTCGAGTAAAATATAATTTCACATTTTCAGCGAGCCAGCCACCGCCTGTTGCATTGCAGAACAACATGTAGCCAACGCAGGTGAGCGGCCCCTGAACTTTGTTCAACTCGATGTATATAGTATTCAGTGACAGCGTGAATATTGTAGAGCGCTCGCTAAGTGGTTTAAGCATTCCAACAAAACGGTTAATAAGAAACGGCTCGCTACGCACGCGATTAGCAATCACCGTATCATTATATTAAACATGTACCTCCTGGAGACACCCAAAATATCAATATGTCCGAATTGGACAAATTAACACTTTTTTAACAGTCGTAACTGCTACTATGTTCAAGTCTGGAGCTTGTATTTCATAATTTGGCTTAGTTTAAGAGATGCTCAATGTTATGGCATGTGCAGAAATGAAATAAAGCCATGAATGCTGGCATCTCCTGACGTTTACAAGCATTGCAATGTATCCAGCAATTTGTAGTTATGGTGATCAAGCATTTGATATGTGAGGAAAGTGAAAATAAAACTTTATCATTACGAAATCGATGCGGCCTGTTCAAAGTCAAGGCATGGTTGAGCAGGCCAAAAAACATGGTGGCTCCAGACCCCAGCGAGGTAACCCAGGATGCACCTTAAGACCCCATCGATAGTGAGGTGGCTGTAGATGTGCTTGATAAAGGATATAATTAAATAAGGCCGTTAATTATCTTGAAAATGGGTGTTTTAATTAACCAAAACACCTCATTTCCATTCATGAACTTCCTTGGAGTTCCCTCAATATGCATGCATTGTTTCAGGCTGCTCGGTTTCATGGTTTTGTAGTTATAGAGAGGACACACACTGACATACTGATACATTGACCCACACAAATAGTGACACACACACACTTATTAGTTTAGTATCGATATGTCCTAACTAAAATAACCCTGTCAACCTGCACGAATAACGTTGGAATGCAATGTAATTGAGGGACAGAATGGGTTACATTACATTCATTTTCACCACCAAAAAACCTTTCATTTCAAATAGCACACATTATTCCTTGCATTAGTGGAACCATCACCACCATAATAAGAATCAATTCTTCTCGGACCATACAGGGGAAGAACAGACAGCCGGCCATCTGTAGAACATTCTGGAAGAACATGAACCTTCGACACACTGGGACCAATTAAGAGACGCTGTGAGCAAGCAGGAAGGGCTTTAAACCACACCCATGCTTGACCAGACAAAAGGCAGGCATGCACTTGCGGGAACAGAGCCACCAGAGAAGTGCCAGGAAGATTCGCCGGGGAAACTGAGAGATACCACCAAGGGGCACCAATGCAGAACCACAGCAGCACCACTGAGGGGTCCGAGAGGGGAGCTTTTCATGAGTGCCTTATTGGCTACTTGTACGGCTTTGTCTTAGCAAGAGGTTACATGCCTGATTCACTCTGCCAAGGCCGGAGTTTATTTGCCTTCATGCATCTCTGAACGAGGTGTTATTGAGTTCTGTGGAGCACTGATCGTCTACTTGTCTCATCTGTATCAACACATGATTTGGCGGTTCCCAACCATCTGTGCACATCAAACCGACACACCACCGGCACACCCCTACCCTGAGTACCTCCTGCCAAACAACCCCCACCCCCCATTCACATTGGAACCAATGCAGGCCCGCACTGTCTGTATCCGGTAGTCCGAAGTCCCACCAAACTTCAATCTTCTCGCCTATCTTTCCCGGTTGATAGATGACACCTCATGTCCTGTGTGTAGGGATAGATAAGACTGTTTAAGTGGGCTCCATAAGTGTTCAGGTAATTACTTTCCTCATGTATCTTTTGAATGTGCTTCCATTGTTTTGATTCTTAATACTTGTCATTGCGTTTGATTTGACTATGAATCAATGTGCTCTGTTTGATTACGAATAAATGTGTCCTTTACGTGTAATTGCAAATGAGTGTGTTGATGAAATAAATGTGCTTTTTAAGCTTTGAGATGTTTCGATCAGTTCGTCTGTCTTTTTCTCCATTGGTCCAGCTATAATCTGCACGTTAGTGGTATCCACAGTGGTGTATTGAGGAAAAATGCTGCTTGGGGAGAGATGTCAAATTGCCGCCCCCTCGTAACTCACATGCTCAATTAAACACAAAGCCTAATGAAATAACTTCATTGCAAATCAAATTAAGTACAGTATGTTTGCAAGTAAACAGTTACACCTTTGTTTTATGCCGTTCAAAATCGGCATTGACCACCAACTAAGCATTCAGTTGTTGTTGTGACTGCGTGGTTCATATCTTCTGAGCCTTAAGTGAAACAAACTCGTCTATCGCAGCTTCAAAAGCAATTGATTCAGTGAGTTCACACTCAATGGAGAGGATGGCTAGATTACTGAGCCCATAGTAGGGTTGGGCACACATTGACTTTTTCTCTGTTGTCCCGTTGAAAGGAGTGTTTTTTTATGGCCATTTTTCACGCTGATCACGAATCCGTTGAAATTTTTGACCTCGGATGATGTCTTTGGTTGGTAAAATGCAAAAAATCAAAATGGACACCAAATTTACCCACTTTTCAGGTAAAATTTGATAATTATGGCTTACGAGGGCATGTAATAATATTACATGCCCTAATAAGCCATAATGATGTCTTTCGAAGACATCATCCTAGGTCAAAAATTTCAACGGATTCATGATCAGCGTGAAAAATGGCCATAAAAAACACTCCTTTTAACAGGACAACAGAGAAAAAGTCGATGTGTGCCCAACCCTAATGTTACATGCCCTAGTAAGCCATAATTATCAAATTTTACCTGAAAAATGGGTAAATTTCTTGGCCATTTTGAATTTTTGCATTTTACCAACCGAAGACATCATCCTATGTCAAAAAGTTCAACGGTTCCGTGATCAGCATGAAATTTGGCCATAAAAACACTCCTTTCAAAAAAAGTATGGTTGCATGCCCAACCCTACCCATAGTGGCTCATTGTGGATCTGAAGTTGGTCCTTGTCAGTTTCAGTTCGGTGAAGTTCCTCTCACATGCTGTAACACTCACACACATGGTGAGGAACGTCCTCAATATGATGAGAAGGTTTTTTATTTTATTTTTATATACAATGTCGAGGATCATATGAGAGTGAACACACACTGCACAGCAAGGGGGGCATGCGACAAGAGGGACGGGAGAGGGAAGGACAAAACAGTGGGGAACGGAGACATTAGGAGATCTGTGGAAGGGAGAGGGATGGGGCGGGGAACACGTGGTATACAAGATGGACATTACAGGGACTTTCAGGAAGGAAAGCAGGGAATTTGAAGGAGGTGGGATTGGGGTGGATAAACGGGGGTAGAAAAGATCGAGGTTTTATATGGGGGAAGATGAGAGGTGGTGGTGAACTGATGTTTTGAAGGCCTGGAGGGAAGAATGGGATAGAACAGAGTGTGGGAGTTTATTCCAAAGGCGGGGAAAAAGAGGAATGAAAGAGTGAAGGTGAGCAGTGATTCGTGATTTTGGTAGTTTTACCAGAAGGTGTGGGAAAGATTCCTCAAATCCCCACTTCACATCATATTTAAGGATTTCATATGCCTTCCAATCCATTGTTTCCTTCCCAGTGGTTTCCTCATACATGTATACGTGTCGATGAAGATGATGAATCTCCCTCTGTAGCTCTCTGATGATTATATCATTGTATGTCTCTGTGAGATGGTGTATTTTCATGGCAATGCCGCTGTCGTTGGATGGGTCCATCAGCTAACTGAGTGATGCCAGAAACCTAAATTTAATGTTGATGTCACTTATCTGATGGGTGCGTTGGGTCATTTCCTTGTGTGGCCGATCCAAGATTTCATATTGCTCCCGTATAATATCCTGTATTTTCTGCACTATAATATTCTCTGCGAGTCTGTCTGAAGCTAGTCTGTCTGCAGCTCTGTCCGAAGTCAGCACATTGCATGTCAGTAGTTCTGGGTCAGCAGATAATGGAATGTTATTGTGTATAATTTCGGATTTAGGGCGAGTTTTCAAGGCTGAAGAGTGTTAAAATAAAGAAGGGTCACCCATCATTCTGACAGACTTTTCTGCTGGTGTGCATAGAGTTATGGACGTCACTGTTCGCCCAGTCGAGGTCAAACCATGAAGGTTGGGTGGAACAGTTGAAGAGTGTAAACAAATGCATGCTGACCAATAACACTAGGCCTTCCCAGCACAGGAATGAGGAACAAATGGTGAACTGGAATGAGCTACGAACACAGGAATGAAATGCAAACAGTGAACAGGAATGAGCCACAAACACAGGAATGAGACCCATACGGTGAAATGGAATGATCCAAAAACACAGGAATAAGATGGAAAAGGCCAACTGGAATGATACGGAAACACAGGAATGAGATAGGAATGGCAAACTGGAATGAGATGTAAACAGCAAACTGGAATGAGACGCAAATTCCTCACTGCCTGGTCTTCGAGTTTAGTTTCCCATCATGCCGCACACTCCTTATTGCCCGCCCCCTCTCTCCCGGACATTGTTGGCCGCTGCAACCATTGGTTACAAAGTGCCACTTGGGGCGGCCGCCACGTTCGCCCCCCTCCCCCACCCCCACCTAAACCAGTAGTTAGCCAGTAAGTTCTACCCCACATGATCTGCTCTTGTTAGTCAGTGCACACTCACTGTATTGCTTGGAAGTAATCCGGTTGTACGTTGAGAGCACGAGACCCCTCCTTGGAGTGACCATCCACAGATAAGGTACCACACTAAGTTGTGAAACCCTGCCAGGTCTGGCAGTACCAATCAGTGTTCATGGGTGCTTAGCAACCCGCCGAAGCATAAATTTATTCATGCTTGGTAGCCTCAGGATGGGTGTTCAGGACGAACTCAAGCACTTTCTCTCATGACGAACCTCGAACCCTGAATCCGTACATACATATATATATATATATATATATATATATATATATATATATATATATATATATATATATATATATATATATATACATACATACATATATATATATATATATATATATATATATATATATATATATATATATATATATATATATATATATATACATACATATATATATATATATATATATATATATATACATACATATATATATATATATATATAAAAATATATACATACATATATATATATATATATATATACATACATACATACATATATATATATATATATATATATATATATATATATATATATATATATATATATATATCCTGGTGTTGGCACAGTGGTTAGGGCAGCGGCTTGGGATCCAAAAGTTCCTGAGTTCAAGCCCCGTTGGGCCACTGAATTAATACACCAGGGGGTTGAATCAGCCTGTCATCCTTCCGAGGTCGGCGAAATGAGTACCAGTATACTGGGCCGGTGTATACCCCGGTTAAAATAGGTGTACCATATCCCTGTGTCGTAAGAGGCGACCAGGGTTGCGTCAGGAAGGGCATCCGGCGTAAAACATGTGCCAAATCACTATGCGGATCATACGGATGATCTGCTGTGGCGACCCCTAACGGGAGCAGCCGAAAGAAGAAGAAGATATATATATATATATATATATATATATATATATATATATATATATATATATATATATATATATATATATATATATATATATATATATATATATATATACAGAAAAAGGTAAGTGAGGATGAGTATTTTGTTGCTTTTTTTTTTTTTTTAACAAGAATGTGCAACATGGAGAAATAAAGTATAGTAGAGACAAATATTACAAAGATGCATAGAAATGCTCATATAAAAGCAATTTATAAACATAACTCATCACAGAAACACACAATCTATTTCAATATAAAACAAGGAAAAAAGACATAAAATGTCAAAGCCCCTGTTGTTTTCATAATTTTGCTCCATGGAGTTAAAGGGCGAGCCCATATTTATGTACAACTAAAATGGCCGACAGTCTACCAGTCGGCCATCTTTAATTAGATGGCAAAATAAAGTAATGTGCACGTGTATGACATCATGTAATGTGCTTGTGCAATGTCTAAATAAAATCAGACCACGCATCTCTGAGAAAAACAAAATGGCCACCAGTCAGCCATCTTGTATCTGATCTCAAAAAAAATGACATGCATATGTAAACTGTCATTCATTATCTGTGTGCCACATTTGAACAACATCGGTAAATGCTTGTGCGAGAAATGGTTGAGGACGTGTTCAACATCGTTTTTTTTTACAACTAAAATGGCCGCCAGTCTACCAGTCAGACATCTTTGATCAGATCACAAAATAAAGTTAGTTGCGAGTGTACGCAATTGTATACTGTGGTTTTGCGATGTTTGAATAAAATTGGACCATGCATGTCAGAGAAATGGTTGGGGACATGTTTAAGTAACAAAATGGCCATCACTCGGCCATCTTGAATGTGATCTGGAAAAAAAAATCTCATTTGTAAGCATGCCTGGTGTTGGCTTAATGGTTGGGGTGGTGGGTGGGCTTGGGATCCTCGGGTCCTGAGTTCAAATCCCACTCAGCTGTTGAATTCATACCAGGTGGGGTTGGTGGTGGTCATATGGCAGCTTAGCTACCGGGGAAGCTATCATTTCTTGAAGCGCAACTGTGTCGCTGATACGGTGCCCCTCTACCTGTACAGTCCACTGGAACTGGTACTCATTTTGCCAACCTCGGAAGGATGACAGGCTGAGTCAACCCCCTGGTGTATTAATTCAGCGGCCAACAGGGCTTGATCTCAGGACCCTAGGATCCCAAGCCACCACCCTATCCACTAAGCGAACACCAGGCTCGGTGGGGTTAACTCGGCCTGTCATCCTTCCGAGGTCGGCAAAATGAGTGCTCGCATGCTGGTATCCTGTGTCGGAGTGGCGCCCCATCCAGGATTGTGCCCAATAGCCAAGGAGACTGCTTAGGCTGCACCAACGCTATGCACAGAGTCTGGTCCCAATGGATGGGTGGATGTATTTGTAAGCCATCATTCCTTGTCTGCAATCTAAGTTTGAACAACATCAGTAAATGCATGTCCGAGAAATGGTTGAGGACGTGTTCAACATCTGGTATTTCAGACGTAAAATGGCCGCCAGTTGGCCATCTTGGATTTGTTCTCGAAATAAAATGAAATGCTTATGTAAGCCATTATTCCTTATCTGCGTGCCAAGTTTGAACAACATCGGTAAATACTTGTCCGGGAAATGGTTGAGGATGTGTTCATTATCAGGTTTTTTACATCTAAAATGGCCGCCATAAGGCCATCTTGCATCTGATCTCAGAAAGAAAAAGACGTGCATATGTAAACCAACATGTGTTGTCTTTGTACTAATTACGAATAAAATCAGTCCATAGATATCCGAGATATGGTTGCGAATGCACACACGCACACACACGCACACACACGCACACATGCACGCATGCACACACGTACACACAGACACGAAAATTGAGACCAAATCCATGAGCCCTCATTTCATTTAAGTCCAACATGGGCTAATAATAAATGTCAGTGTGTATGTGTGTCCTCCATAACTCCAAAACTATAAAATATTGTGGCCCAAAATTTTGCATGCATACTACGGGAACTCCTCGGGAATGCATGAATATAAACTGGGTATTTGGGTAAATTTAAACACCCCTTTTGAAGATAATTAACTGGGTGCTCATCAGGAAAAACCAAAAAAATGCTGACTCTTGATTTGTCCATTTCACCTTGCTGGGGTCTTCAGCCGCCATTTTGTTTTTGCCTGCTCAAAAATGCTTTGCCTTGCAACCACGATGTACTCTCACGGACTGTGACATAAAGTTTAAAATCGAAATCTCTTCAGCTTTGAGGATCAGAGCTCATGGACTAAATAAGACTGCAAAACCTGGAGTGAAATCTGAAAATTTAAAGAAATTAGTGGTTGTTATAACTAAACGTATTTAATTTATTAAGCAAGGATCCCTCCTTCTCCATATCCATCTCCACATGCTCCCTCCATCTCCATATTTACAGAAGAAAATGCGAATTTGCCAAATCATTAAGCTTAACTTTTCTCCTGTTTGGACAATTATTTGAATGAAAAAAAGATAAAGGAATGTGCCGATCTTGTAATTTCATCGAGTATAACAAAAATAATTAACCAGCAAGATCACCAAGATGACTCTGCAGGCTAGGTTCTCTGTTGGGAAATCAGTGGAGTGAGGAGCGCAAAATAAATTAAATATTAAAGATCAAATTAAAAGAACGATTAACATAACGGGAGGAATAGAATGCGTAAATTAACAGGACAAGTGAAATAAGAGTTCAAGAGAAAATTGGAAAAAATTTTAATCATATTTTAATTCATTTATACTCTGAAAAATTTCCACCCAATGTTTTTTTTTTTTCTTCCAGTAATGCATTCCCCCTTCAATACATTTTAAAAGTCAATGTTATTTTGAAGTTCGAATTGCATTACTCTATTTTAAATTAAACGATGTTTTCCAAGAATGCATCTATAAGGTAAATAGGGAAGTGCCTGTATATAGATATGTGCATGCACGTGTGTGTGTGTGTGTGTGTGTGTGTGTGTGTGTGTGTGTGTGTGTGTGTGTGTGTGTGTGTGTGTGTGTGTGTGTGTGTGTGTGTGTGTGTGTGTGTGTGTGTGTGTGTGTGTGTGTGTGTAGTCAGAAAGCATAACATAATATTCTCTTTGCAAACTTCCCTTCCCCACTCACCTTTCTCTCTTTCTTCCTTCATCCCTCTCTTTCTCTTGCTCCCACCCCCATCATACTCACTCCATGCCTGAACACGTAGGTGTTATAATAAACGTATGTAAAGCAATATTTTTAATCACAGGTGCATGTGTTAACACGAAAGTAATTAAATTTGTATACTTGACAACAAATTATGACAACCTCAACATACGATCTTCACAAGACATATTTCTCGATTTCTCCCAGGAAAATCTCAGGCAGTGGAACTAAAATACTCAATTGAGGCCTGAACACAGAAGTCCTTAACATACAATCTTCACAATATATATTACTCGATCATTCCCGGGAAAACCCCAGTCAGTGTAAATAACGTATTCACTCCAGCCTTGAACATGGAAATGTTATAATAAACCTGTGCAAAGCAACCATTTTAATAACACGCACATGTTAAACACCATCGTCGTTAAATTTGCGTTGTTGACAACAAATCATGACAACCTCAGCATGCAATCTTCACAATATATATTACTCGATTTCTCCTGGGGGGAAAAAATGCACGGAGTGTCTTAGCTCAAGACACAATCAAGGCCTGAAGGCCAATTATCTGATTTTAATTTTATTTTAATTTTTCAATTTTATTTTTATCCATATATAGCCCTCAACCTTCCTCTGGATGAAAGAAGAGGCCATGCAAACTTTGGTTGCACTGGTTCCTGCAGGGGACTAATGCATAAATGAACAAACAAACAAACAAGAAAAGAAGCAATCAGAGAAAGCAGACTCTCGCCGCGATTGCTATTGTGTGGTGCATTTTGTGTGGCGTTTGTGTACTGGTATGTTACATAATTAAGGAGACATAATTAGAACTGCCACTTTATAACTGCTGGCAGTGATGACCGGGTACCAAGATGTTCCGCTTTGATGCAAATCCGCTTTGATCGGACACCTGACTTTGACCCATGACGTTTTTTTTTTTATTTTAGTCATTATTCAATTGAATTTCGAATGGGATTAAAATGAATTCAATTCAAATAAAATGGAAGACCAGATAGGTCTAGTCCATCAATGGAGTCATCAGAAGGAACCCAAACAAGCAAAAAGCAAAGATGAAGTCACCAGGAGGAACCTCAATAGGATTAGCATTTCAGCTGATACTCTATCCTCAAACCCATCCAGGTCCAGCGAAGTGAGCCGTATTGAAAAAATTAAAAAATATGTTTTTAAAACCCATAAAAAAATCAAATAATTCTGGCTGCCAGAACGTGTCTGATCATGTTGAAATTCATAATGTGTGGTCCCCATCACTAGTCGATCATAAATTTGAAGTTTCATGTCAATGGATTAAGCAGTTCCAGAAAAAACATTATTTAATATTTTTCTTCAATCCAATATGGCTGCCACACAATGTGACCGATCAATTATTCCTTAACAAACTTGTAAACCCATGGCTTGGGAAATACTTGTGTGAAGTTTCCCTGTGATTTGTCAAGCGATTCTTAGGAAGAAGATTTTTTATATATTTTCGGGTAAATCCAATATGGCTGCCAAACCTTGTGACCAATTGCATCACCTGTGTAAACCTTTTGTTCCTCATGGACAGGCGGTCATACCTGTAAAGTTTTGCCTCGGTTTGTGCAGCCACTTCAAAGAAGAAGATTTTTGAAGGTTTAAAAAAACAAACAATATAGCTGCCAAATCACGTGACCGATGACGTCATCAAGTTTTTTTTTTCTTCTGCGGACCATTTTATCCCCAGATTATCCTCAAAAATTTTCATGCTGATCGGATGCAGGGTTCTACATATGAAATTATGACGTCATAACAAGGGCACCTATGATGTCATAAGAAATCGCACTCATTCCCCTTGAGGAGTACTTGCTACCTGCCAAGTTTCATTTTTTTTCCTTGGTGTGGTTTCAGAGATACAGAGGTCCAATTTTTTCCCGTTTTTCCAATCTGGCTGCCACACCTCGTGACCGATGATGTCATAATTATCATTAAAACATTCGACATGAATAGTCACACCAATGGTGTAAATTTCGTCTAAACCTGACAAGCGGTTGCAGAGAAAAATATGAAAGTTCTGTGCAGACAAACAAACAGACAAGCAAATGGACACAAATGCAATACCCTCACCTTTGGCAAGGGTAACAAACAAACCTTCTTCTTTATATATTAGAATAATTAGATTGTAGTTACATATATATATATATATATATATATATATATATATATATATATATATATATATATATATATATATATATATATATATATATATGAGGTTTATTTTTGTCAAGCTTAAATTGAATGCACACGTAAACAATGAAACATGAGAGGGCCGTTTGGCCCATCAGAAATGTGCCATATCCACTTTGCACCACTCCCACTTATGATATCAGATCTTTAATATCCCCAAAACTAAATGCAGATGCAATTTCTGGCTTTATGTCCTCAACCAAAGGATGTCCTGCTTTGAAATGCAGCACCACTTTCTGGCAACACATAAGAATGGCTGTGGATCAATCCTCAAGCAGACAGCTGCTCCAATGCAAGTATGCTATCAAATGAGCTAACACCATTCTAGATTAACAGACATTAATGACTGATATTTACACCTCCATTTTCCAGGCCAGTGATAGTGCAGTCAGAGACTTGGACTTCAGTCGCATTTTTAATGCTTTGTGACTCATAATGGAATCGGAATGCTGAAGGAGGAGGAGATTGGGACCATACTCTGTGCAGAGTGTTGGTGCTGCTTAAGCAGTCTCCTTGGCTAATGGGCACAATCATGGACGGGTCGCCACTGTGACGGGTCGCCAGCATGCTGGCACTCATTTTGCCAACCTCGGAAGGATGACAGGCCGAGTTAACCACAACTGGCACGAATTCAACAGCTGAACGGGATTCGAACTAAGGACCCTAGGATCCAAAGCCCGCCACCCGAACCATTAAGCGAACACCAGGCATCATTCTGAAGGCTCGACAGGAATCTGTGAAAGACAGAAACCTGAACTCACCTGAGGACTTTCAACCCACAACTCAACTGAGTCGTTTTTAATGTCGATGAAAATTCAATTGGACACAAGATATATCTTCCTAAAATGGGTATAAAGTAAATAAGAGGGAAGAAAAACTTATTGGCATGACAGCTTGTAAGGCAGTGTGACGTCATTGTGAGGGTCATGCAATGTATTGGAGCATGCGGTCAAGCAGCACATCGCCACGTCCACTTACCCCCGGTATGCCATGGGTCTCTGTCTGGCCACCCTCAGGGCAGATGCCCGGCGCATCCCCATCTCCTTAATAAACCAAACAACCTGCTGCAACCACAAGGCACATGTTCAGCATTTTGGTCTCCTCCCTCACTGAGAGAATCTGGTGAGCAGGATCAGCGTCAGGAAAATGAGCCACATGACCATACAGCCGCAGCTGACGCTCACAGACTATACACATACCAAATCTCATCTGAGTCTCTCTCAGCAAATGCTCCTCAGACACAAAGTCCAACCAGCGATGGCAAAGCATTCTTTGAAGAGACTGAGGACTGAATGAGTTAAGTCTGTCACAGATCCTTGGTCACAGTCCAATTTTCACATCCTTAGAGCAAGACTGGAAGCTCTAAGGACTTAAAGACTCAGACTTTCATCCTCCTACACAGGTAACGACAGCACCACATCACATGGTCCAGTAAATTCATGCCTCTCCAGCCCCAAACCAGATGACTGTCGACCTCCAGCTAACAACATGCGGATAAATGAATATCACTGCAAAAGTAAGTGAATCTCTGTGACCACAATATCCTCACAACAGACAGGTACAGATAAGTTAGCAGCATCGAAGATGTCATTGAAAACCTGGTTCTTAGTTTTGACCATCAGCTCCTCATTCAGTGCATTGAGGGCCCCTGTAAGGATTGTCAGGGTGCCAGGCAAGAATTAAAATGATGTGACCAGAGACATGACATTTGAGCCTCTCCCCTTGAGACCTGACCCTTGAGACTGATCGACTCTGAATATTCATTACTGAAGACTCAAAACTCGCCCCTTGATACTGAACTCCAGGTCTGAATCTTTCGAGCTATTCCTTCTACATGAATTGACGACATAAATTTATACACAGATCTGAAGCAGGGTTGCATGGCCTTAAGGAACAGAGAATGGAGAGACAGAATGGTTTAGAATCATTGTAAAAGGTGTCAGACGTGGGGTGCATTCTCATCTCTTACTTATTCAATTTGTCAAGTGAGTACATCATGAAGAAATCAAATTGGATGACATCGAGGCAGGAGTCAGGATTGGAGAAAGATGTATCAACAATGTAAGGTATGCTGATGATACCACTCTGTTGGCAGAAAGTAAAGAGGACTTGATGAAACTGCTGAAGACAATGAAGAAGGAAAGTGAAAAAGCTGATCTTTATTGTGAAGAACAGCAACATCATGATTGAAAAAGATCTGGAAAGACAAATATGTGACAAAACAAACCAAGAGGAGGCCGGTGAATGATCGAGTATTTTCAGTAGCAATGTGATGGATGTGAGTTGTGGACAGTGAAAAACAAAGACAGGAAGAAGATTGAAAGTTTTTTTCAATGTGATGATGGAGATTGATGTAAATAATTCCATGGACTGCAAGAAGAACGAGAAGGGCACGCGGCAGAGCGCATACCTCCGCCACGTAATGCCTGATACACGAGAACATATCGGGCCCAATACATTTTTGAAATATCATGCGATACAGGACTATATCGTTTATGGCCCTATCAATGGTGAAGAATCACTTTAAAATTAAATAATTCTCGTATCCAGATACAGATTGGGATCTTCAGCAAAATCGAATCAATTCGTCCTTACCATCTACCGGAGTGCTCAGTTCCTCAATACTGACCACAGGCTTGTTGTAGCAACTCTAAAGCTGCACCTTAAATCCTGGAGAATGGTACCATCCCAGCCGAGGCTGGATGTTGCCAAGCTCAGGGATGAGAGAGTAGCTGAGGAGTTTGCGAACAGGCTGAGTGGACACTTGGGGGGTCTGGGTGCTTTGGGGGGTCCTGAAGAGTTGTGGAGCGCCTTCAAGACCACCGTCCTTGATGTTGCCGGTGGATGTCTTGGAACTCACCGCAGGGCAAAGAAGAATTTTGTCTCTCAAGGGACACTGGATACCATTGACCAGAGTCGCAGGGCCAGGCTGAATGGCAGAGCTGAGCTGTTCAGAGAGCTGAGGCGTAAAACTGTACGTGCACTGAGGGTGGACAAGGAGGCCTATGTGCGAGGAATCTGAGGGGGTAGAGCATCACCTGTGGACAGGTGATTCTCGTCCCGCTTACAGGGGAATTCGCACATTACGATCATCCAAGCCCATCCCTCGGAGCACTGCAGTTCGAGCAGAGAGTGGTAGGCTCTTGACAGAGGAGTCTGAAGTGAAGGCCCGCTGGGCCGGTTACTTTGAGCGGTTGTACCAGGCTGATCCCCCAGCTGTCGAGTTGGACGTCAAGGGTGTTACAATCCCTGTTGCTGACCCTCGAATCAACTGTGGTCCACCTTCGCTTGTGGAAACACGGGCTGCGGTGAACCAGTTGAAACGGGGCAAAGCTCCAGGGATCTGTGGCATCCATGCTGAACTTCTCAAGGCTGGTGGAAATGCTGCACTCGTGTCGTTGCATGCAGTTTTGTGCTCTGCCTGGAACACAGGCATCATCCCAACTGACTGGAAGAGGGGCCTTGTTGTCCCTCTCTGGAAAGGGAAGGGTGATCGCCAAGACTGCAACAACTACCGAGGGGTGACGCTGCTCTCAGTGCCGGGCAAGGTCTTTGCTCGGATAATTCTTGATAGGGTTCGCCACCATCTGCTTGAGCACCAGTGTCCAGAGCAGTCAGGCTTTACACCAAAGAGGTCAACGATTGACCGTATCCTTGCACTTCGTGTCCTCACCGAACGCAGACGAGAGTTTCGGCAGGGGCTGCTTGCAGCCTATGTTGATCTCTGTAAAGCGTTCGATTCAGTGAATCGGGATGTCCTCTGGAGGATTCTTGGTGTTCGTGGGGTGCCACCAAAATTGATCGATCTGATGTCTGAACTCTACTCTGGTTCTGAGAGTGCTGTGAAGTGTGGTGGTACCACCTCTGACTTATTTCCAGTTGTTACTGGAGTTCGTCAGGGATGTGTACTTGCCCCCACACTTTTCAGCACTTGTATGGACTGGATTTTAGGGAGGATGTCGGAGAGATCAAGTTGCGGTGCATCGTTTGGGAATGTCAAGATCGCGGACCTTGATTTTGCAGATGATGCAGTCATCTTTGCGGAGACTTTAGACATCCTTTTGGGGGCCCTCGAGGTGCTGAATGAGGAGTCGGAGCCGCTGGGATTACGGGTTTCTTGGGTCAAAACTAAGATCCAGGCTTTCGGTGACATCTTGGATGCTGCTGTCCTGTCTGTGTCTGTTTGTGGTGAGGATGTTGAGGTCGTGGAGAGATTCACTTACCTTGGCAGTGATATTCATGTCTCTGCTGGCTGCGAGTCAGAGGTCAATAGATGTCTGGGTCGGGCCTGGGGAGTCCTGGATTCACTGGATCATGGGGTGTGGCGCTGCCGGTACCTGTGCGGGAGGACGAAAGTCTGAGTCTTCAGGTCCTTGGTACTTCCAGTCTTGCTCTATGGGTGCGAGACTTGGACTCTGACCAAGGATTTGAGACGGAGACTTAATTCCTTTGGTACCAGGTGTCTTCGGAGAATCCTTGGCTATCGCTGGTCGGATTTTGTGTCCAACGAGCGGTTGCTGAGAGAGACTCGGATGAGATTTGTTACCTGCATAGTCCGTGAGCGTCAGTTGCGGCTGTATGGACATGTGGCTCGTTTTCCTGATGCTGATCCTGCTCACCAGATTCTCTCAGCGAGGGAGTCTCATGAGTGGAGGAGGCCAGTGGGCCGACCACGTGCCTCATGGTTGCAACAGGTTGACCATCATCTCAAGGAGATGGGGATGGGCCTGGCATCTGCCTGGGGGATGGCCAGACGGAGGCCCCTGGAGTACCGGCGGAAAGTGGATGCAGTGCCGCGCTGTTCTGGCACATGCTCCCATACCTGACCATCCTTACCGCATGACAAACCTGTCCACCAACCAAGTTTCGTCAGAATCCATCCACAACATTTTGAAATATCATGCTATATATCGGTTTAGTACGATCTCTCAATGGTGAAGAATCACTAAAGATATTATCAGATCCGAATCTGGATTTGGATCTTCACCAATATTGAATCAATTCTTCCATGTCACACATGTTTCATCAACTCCACCAAGTTTCATCAGAATCCGTAAACAACTTTTTGAGAAATCGTATGATGCATCGTTTTTGCTCTGATCTTTCAATGGTGAAGAATCACTGAAACATTCTAGTAGCCAGATTCGGATGCGGATCTGGATCTTCATCAAAATGTAATCAGTTCGTTCTTGTCAAACACCCAAACTGTCCACAAAATATAATCAGAATCCGTCAACAACTTTTTGAGATAATCTGCAGACAAACAAACCAGTGAAATTGCTCGTTGAGCAAGGAATTGCCGGAATAACTTTGTCATATCTCCATGATCTGTGAAAAAACAAAAACCTGGAAAACAATTTGGTTCTTATAAGTCGATAGTGTTACTGTTTAATGAGTTATAGCACTTAGTTTGGTCATGATCATAACTTGGAAGTCAATCGGACTTGAAATGGCGTTTTTATCGCAATTTGAAATTTTTGACCGACCCCCCTGACATTTGACCCCTGACCGCTAAGAAGGGTGTTGGTGTGACACCCCAATGAGACATATGGTTCGATGCAGTTTTGGAAGATGCACATTTTGGATTTGGTTTGAAGTCGATACGACCATTTTAGCGGACGTTATTGCGAAAATAAGAATTTCGGGTTTTTAGTGACCTTGACCTTGACCTTTGACCGAGATTCACCAAAAACGAGAAGTGTCAAAGTTGGACCATGGCCGACGTCTGTACCCAGTTTGGTCATTATCGCTGAAACGGTGTGGCTGCTACAGGGTAAACAAACACACAAACAAACAGCCAGACAGACAGACAGACACACAAAGAATGACACACACAACCGACTAACATCATTGCCGAAATCCAAAGAATTCCGGCAATTAACAAGAAATAGACGTTATGCAGAGCACGATACTTACAAAACCCATAAAACAAATTTGACTGAAAAAATAATTAGTGGTTGAATTCAATGAGCAAATATGCAACAACTCTTCAAATTTCAAGTGAATTGGATGAAAATTGACAATTTCAGAAATTTCGCCGATGTTGACCTTTTGGCCGATGTGGACCTCAAAAAATAATTGGTGGTTGAACTCAGTGACCTGAAATCCTCTTCAAATTTCAAGTCAATCAGACAAAAATTGAGGATTTTAGAAATACCACCTAAGTTGTTCACCTTTGCCCTTTGTTGACCTTTTGGTACATGTTGACTTCAAAAATAATTGATTGATATTGTAAGTACAGTACTGCACAACAAAACCTGTATATTAAGAGTTAAAGAATGAATGCTTTACAGCGGAGGGGTAAACAGACTTTCAGGCCAACCTGTACACAAACACTACAAACCATGATATAATTACATATAATACATGGGATGATGACACAATGAAAACTGAAATGGGTTCGTTTTGAACCGAGCAGGGTTACCATGACAACAATGCTTGCAGCGTCACAAAGACAATCGGTGGGATGCATTGTGTGTTCACCTTTTAGAACATTTCGACCATTCTGCCACATTCGCTGCTACGATAATGGTCGTACCTTGTTGTGCTCTTGAGTTTTTTCAATGAATTTCAAGAGGATATGTTTCCGTCGCACCTGCAAGTGCGTCCAGGAGTCTGGACGATAAGGAAGTCTTACCAGGTAAGTGGGAAACGAAGAGAAAGACCGTCCCTGATGGACGGAGGATAAAGGTTTAAAGATCCCATTGATGAGAATGAAAAGGAAGTTATAAGAACGGAGCAGATTGTGATATTCAACAAATAATGACGGTTTGATTACGATGTGAACAAATGTTCTCTTAATCTTGTTACAAGGAAACCACACCTGTTCTGGAATGATTGATCCGTTTACTGGACCTGTGGTCAGAACGTCGTGTTTCAATTTCAGTTTGACAGGATCCCATTGAAGGATTGTTATGAAGGAAATTGATTCCTGTTTTCATTGAAATAACATTAATTTATTAAACTTGTTATATCCGTGTCCACAGATCTTTGGGGAAGGTTCCATCTTCGGTCCGATGGACGTTGGACAACTCGTGTCGCTTTGGGGGAGATTTGAATTTGCTGTTGGGATCATCTCCATGGTGATACTTATCATCAACTCGCTTTGTGCGATTTATTTATGGATGAACAAACGGTTCCGGTAAAGCTCTTCACAAGTCTTCATTTTATTATTGATCTTCAAATTAAGAACAGCAAACTATGATCCCGATGGACCTCTCCACTGATGAATATGTTGTTATTGGAGCTTATATCTCTGGTGGTCCTCTGATTGATACATTTGTGCTACACAGAGAAATGTTCTCTACAACGAAGTTCTGGTTATTCTTGTGTGTTCACAGAAAGGACAAGAAAGTTGATGGAGAAGATGAGCCTGATGGGGAGGATAAAGATGTGGAAGATGATGACAGATTTGATTCAGAAGATGAGGAATGTGATTGTGATGATGGAGACGATGCATGTGATTGTGACAATGACGATGGATGTGATTGTGACGATGGAGACGATGGATGTGATTGTGACAATGACGATGGATGTGATTGTGACGATGAAGATGACGAATGTGTTTATTCCGATGACGATTCTAATTGAGGACAGGGAACACTAGGGAGAGGGAGGAGGGGTAGAGGCTCTATTTTGTGTTTTACAACTTCCAGGAATCTGATTTCATTTTAGTGATAGTTTTTTTCATTTTAGTTTTTCCAACTAGTTTTCGATTAGATAAGGTCATTAGCACAGTTTAACCACCCTCTGAGTCGGTAGAGTTTGCACATCACCTGTCGAAAAGAGTAGTCTGTGTTGCAAAAAGACAATTTTGATGTTTGGGTGGTGTTTGTTTCAAGGGTTCTAAAGGGGTCGAAGCAGTTCAAAGGGTGTAAAGGTTATACGGGCTCTAAAAAACAAAAAGGGATTGAAATGGGTCTATGGGGTCTCAACGGGTCTTAAGGATCTGTGGGTATAAATGTCAAAGGGATCAAAGGATCTATCGGAGTTTAAAGAGTCATATGGGGTCGAAAGGTCTTCAGGGTCAACAGGGTCTAATGGAGCAACAGCAACAACAGAAGCAGCATGGTGTTGACGGGTCATACCATGTGCAGGACCTTCAACAGGTAAGCACTCTTCAATACTTTGGGGGCAATTGGGGTGAACACACTCGGTGCAAACACAGCGAACCCCAAGATCGGGACGTTAAGCTGAACTACATTTTGGCCCTTGTTCTTTTATAGACATTGCTGTTAATACTTCCTTCTACGAAGAAGAATGTTCTTAATTGTGGAGATAATTGTAATTATAATTTTGGTCGGAAGGTAACTTATTGACATTGTCATCGCGATGGAAGAGAATTCACAAGAAGTTTAACTCCCCTCGACTGGATTATTCACCTTTTCGTCCTTACCTGTTCCATCAGTGCATTCCCTTCTCTGCACTTTCCTGAACAAGTGATCAAACTGATGAAACTATAAATGTATTTAATGTTTTATATTTTTATTGTTTTTTTTCCGAAGACTCTTCAGAAGAGGTGCTCGTTAACTCCCCTCCAACCCTCGAATGAAACCATCCTACCGGTTGGAACGTAAGTTGCCAAGATTCTTGCCTTACATTACAAATTATTCCAAACTTTGTATAAACTATATGTTCTTCATCCCCATCGTGTCGCATTCTGTCTGTGTCTCAGAAGTGTTCGGAACAAACGAATATTTTGCTGTACTCTTAGCCAGACAAGAACCAAAAAGATCATCCAGTTGGTGAAAGTCTGGAATGAGTGTTAATGTATCAGTATATAATTCATTGTGTACAACTGGATGATCATTAAAATTAATTAAATCAAAGCAGGTTGGATGTCACGTGGCAGTTTTCCAGCTTCTTCCTCATTTCCTCATCTGCCGTGACCAAGTCGAGTGGATTCTTCCCGAAACGTCGCCTTTTCCGATGAGTTGCAAGTTCAGCTTTTTTCAATTTGAAACTTTTACTGTATTAAAATTAATTGTTTGAAAAACTTAGATTAAAATCCAGTGGGACTTTGTGATGAAGAAAATCAAGATGTGAAATTGAAGGAAAAAGAAAAGGAAATTGAACTGGAATGCGGAAACCGATGGAGATAATACAGTGTTTCCAGGATTGTGTCAGAAGGTATTTAAAATGATGAACATTATGAATGCGGTGATATATAGTGGTTTTCACTGCCCTTTGCTGATGTGTGTGCAGAGACCCACAAAACGAGTTCTGCCTTGATGGCTCAAAATATGAGACCTACCTTGGAGTCTCGAAAAATGAGTTCTATCTTGGAGACCTTTGGAGATCTAAACCAATCTATCCATGTCATTCTTGGTTGGATGGTGCTTGATGAGTGGTAAGTTTAGTTGATTAAAAATTAATGGTTATGTATTATTTAATTCGATATTAGACATGTAATGTATTTATTTATTTATTCTTTTTCAGCAATATCAAGAAAGTGCTGGGAAGACCTGAGATTTCCTGAGACAAATTTACAATATATCTCTTCCTTTCCACTTCTTCAAACTTGAAACAACTGAAACTTCATTCTTAAGATGGAACTGGAAGAAAAAAACAAAAACTTTGTTGAGTTGAAAAACTGTATTGACCTTGTATTATTATTGAACTGCTCAAAAAAAAACATATTAAACCGTTTAAAAAAATCATAATTCGTCGAGTTGTTTTTTCAAAGAAATTGTGTAAAAATGATTTATGATCTTGGGGTTAGAGTTGGGTTTGGCGTGTGAAGGTTGGGGTTAGGGTTTGGTTTGAGTTTGGGGTATGAAGGTTCAGGTTTGGGTTTTAATGTGAAGGTTAGGGATGGGTTTGGGGTGTTAGGGTTTGGCGTGTTAGGGTTTGGGTTTTAATGTGAGGGTTAGGGATGGATTTGGGGTGTTAGGGTTTGGGGTGTTAGGGTTTGGGTTTAAATGTGAGGGTTAGGGATGGGTTTGGGGTGTTAGGGTTTGGGTTTTAATGTGAGGGTTAGGGATGGGCTTCATTTTCTTATTTGATTGTGAGTTGTGTCTTTTGTAATTCCTGTGAATAAAATAAATATAAAATCTCTTCTCTTGTAAATAATATCGACAGTTTCATGCAAAATAATTCACCCGCTACCAATAATGCCACATTTAGATGAATTATTAATTATGAAGAAACAATTTTTACAAATGAACTTGTTTATTCATAACTGAAGAGATCAAACGAAACACGGTTATGGCTGAAGGAGTGTATATACATGTCAGGAATACCTGCAAAAAACGTGTACACATCAAAATTCACTGGTTGTAAAAGCATTCACCCCTTGTGTCAGCACTTGGTGGAAACAGCTTTTACAGCAATGACTGTGATGAATCTTTTTGGGTCGGTCTCCACAAGCTTTTCACAGTGAGATGGTGACATCTTTGGCCATTCTTCAAGTGAAAATTGTTCCAGTTCTGACAAGTTTGATGTGAATCGTCGATGGACTGCAATCTTCAAGTGTCGTCATTAATGTTCAATTGGGTTTAAATCAGGACTTTGACTGGGTGTGCAGAGTACTCTGTGCAGAGAGTTGTTGCTGTTTAAGCAGTCTCCTTCGCTATTGAGCACAATCCTGGACGGGTCACCACTCCAACACAGTATACCAGCAAGCTGGCACTCATTTTGCCGACCTCGGAAGGATGACAGGCCAAGTTAACCCCACCTGGTATTAATTCAACAGCTGAGCGGGATTTGAACTCAGGACCCTCGGATCCCAAGCATGCCACCCCGCACCATTAAGCCAACAAAAGGCATACTTTGACTGGGCCACTCAAGAACATTGATTTTCTTCGTATTCAGCCACTCCAGTGCAGTACTTCGGATCATTGTGCTGCAGAAATGTGAATCTCCAACCCAGTTTCAGATTCATGACTGACTCAAGTAGGTTTTCCTCAAGGATTCTCCTGTACTTTGTACCGTCCATTGTTCCTTCTATCCTGACAAGCTTGGCAATCCCTGACAATGAAAATCAGCCCCATAGCATGATGATGCCACAACCATGCTGGGCAGTTGGGACGGTGTTGACTGGGTGATGTGCTGTGTTCGTCTTGCACAAGTTGTACTGCTTTGAATTTAGACCAAAAAGTTCAATTTATGTCTCGTCCGATCATAAAATCTTTCTCTGCAGGCCTACTGTTTCATGAAGATGATTTTACACAAACTCCATTTGAGCTTTTAGATGCAACTTTTTCAGTCATGGCTTCTTTCTTATCACCAGTCCATCGAGGCCAGCTTTGTGAAGGGAATGGGATATTGTTGATTGATGAACACTAACCCCATCTCGGACATAGAGCCTTGCAGATCTTTCAAAGTCATTGACGGATTTACTGTGACATCCCAAACCAGTTTCATGCTTGCCCAAGTTGCTGAGTTTGGATGGTTGACCTGATATGGGTAGTATGTGTGGAGTATAATATATCTTTCACTTCTTAATGATGGATTTCCCCATACTCAAAGGAATAACGAGTGAGTGTGAAATCTTCTTAAAACCCTCTCCTGAACAATGCTTCACCACCACTTTAGGTATGACTTCTTTGAAAAGCTCCTTGGTCTTCATGTTTGCCTTGTTTGTAAACAAAGTGAGTTGCACCTTAAAACTCCTGAGATAAGTCAGGAAGATTTTTATTTTTAAAGTTAAATAATTGATTACATACAGGTCATTGTGTTGTTTAAATTTTTGAATCATTGGTTTCTGTAAAATTAGTGATGATTCCTAATGAGCCTCGATCCAACTTTTTACTGCTCTTTCCATTAAAAAACAAAGATTGATGATTCAAAGAAAACACTCCGACCCCTCCACCATCAGCATCAGTCTTATGTAATCATTCCCACCCCCCACCCAGACCCTCAGAAAATAAAAGGAAAAAAGTACTCAATTCGATTGTATACTAGAAATAAAAAAAGTACTCGGAATAGAATCGATTCTAAAATTCCAGGAATCACCAATCACAGCTTAACAGTTTGCTCTCTAAAAGACCTCTTCCCATTCGTACTCAAGTCTATGTCATGCAACCAATCAGAACTCGCTATGATACAGTTACGTGAGGTCGGGCCAGGAAAGGTTTACGCATGCTCTGTCTTGGAAAGCAGGTCACTACAGAACAAAGGCAAACAAATACACGGTTTAGTGGGGATGTGTTACCATTGTTTGAGTGAGGAGCACTGCATCCAGCAGCTCAAATATGACAATCCCCATTTTCCTTTAAATCCTGCTTTTTTCAACTTAGTCAAATACACCGAATGGGAGAAACATGTTCCAGTGGCATGAGTATGGCCAAATTGGTGAAGAATCAATTGTAAAATATCAGATCTGGATCCGGATGAGAATCTTCACCAACATCGAATCAATTATTTATTGTCACACACCCAATGTGTCCACCAAGTTTCGGTCAAATCCATCCACAACTTTTTGAGATATCGTGCTATATATTGTATTTGTCCCGATCTATCAATGTTGAAGAATCACTTAAAAAAAACTGTAGTAGCCGGATCCCGATCCAGATCTTCACCAAAATCTAATCAGTTCGTCATTGTGATACAATCAACCTGTCCACAAAATTTCATCCGGATCCGTCCACAACTTTTTGAGATATTCTGCACACAAACAAACAAACAGACAAACAAGAAAAAGACATCATGCAGAGCACGATATTTGCAAAATCCACCTCCTCTCCAAAGGTTGCCATGGATACATCAAATTTTCCATTTCATTAACATTAAAATTCACAATCTTAAACAAAATTCAGGTAAATCAGATGAAAATTGATTATTTTTCAGATTGAAATTGATGGTTTTATAAGTTTGTCCTTGAGTTGACTTTTGACTACAAAAATAGTTTGTTTTAAAATTCAGCGATGCACTATGCAATTGCTGCTTAATTTTCAGGTTAATCAGATGAAAATTGATGGTTTTTCAGATGAACTTTGATGATTTTTGAAGTTTGAGCTTGAGTTGTCCTTTGACCTTTTGATCTCAAAAATAGTTGGCTTCCCAATTCATTAATGTACTATGCAATTGCGATTTAATCCCCAGGTCAATCGGATGAAAATGGTCAAATTTTCAAATAAAATTTGATGATTTTAGAAGTTTGACCTTGAGTTGACCTTTGACCTCAAAAATAGTTGGTTTCCCAATTCAGTGACGCAATATGCAAATCTTGTTCAAACTTCAAGTCAATCGGATGAAAAATGACGATTTCAGAAATTTGACCTCAAGATGACCATTGACCTCAAAATCAATAGGCTTCTCAGTTGAGACTACCTTGACAATATGGTAAAGTTTCATGACGATCAGTTTAGAATTGTGACCTGAAGGCAACAAACAGACAGACAGAATAACAAAATCGACTGACCAATACACTTGAAAAATCTTAGATTTTGCAAGTAACAAGAAGAAGATGTCGTGCAGAGTACGATACTTACAAAATCCATAAAAAATAAATTGGGCCTCAAAAATAATATGCTGGTTGAATTCAGTGACCTGAAATATTTCGTGTCCACTTTCAGAAAATTGAGCAAATTGGGACTCATCAGAAAAATGACAGTTTGCCAAAACTCCAAGGGTCTGGTGGCCATCTCGTCAGCCATCAAAGTGGACACTCAATGATGAAAAAGGATGAAAATTGAGAAAAATAGTTATTGACCTTAGGCCTATGTTGACCTTTTGGTTCATATTGACCAAAAAACTAATTGGCTGGTTGAATTCAGGAACCTGAAGTGCAAACTCTCTTCAAATTTCAAGTCAATTGTATGAAAATTGAGGATTTTATAAACACCACATTAGTTTTTGACTTTGGGCGTATGTTGACCTCAAAAATCATTAGCTGCTTGAATTCATTGATCTAAAGTACAACTTATCTTCAAATTTCAAGTCAATCGGATGAAAATTGAAGATTTTAGAAATGCCACCTTCGTTGTTGACCTTGGGCCAATGTTAACATTTTGGTCCATGTTGACCTCAAAAATAATTTGTTGGTTGAATTCAGCGACCTGAAATATTTATCCTCTTCAAAATTCAAGTCAATCAGATGAAAATTGAGGATTTTAGAAATCTCACCTAAGATGTTGACCTTCGGCCTATGTTGACCTTTTGACCTCAAAATCAATAGGCTTCTTACTTTTGACAACCTCTACCATGTGGTGAAGTTTCTTGAAGATCGGTTGAAATTGTGACCTGTAGGTGACAAACAGACAGACAGACAAAATATCAAAATCGACTAACCAATAAACAGACATGACAGAAGTAAATAGACACCTTAAATTTTATCATTTCATCTGTATCAAGCAAGTTTTACCCAGCGATTTGCACTCATATTCAACTATATATTTTCAGAAACGAGTTCCTCGGTCTTGAAAGACAATTAACTATGCCTCAAACCCAGGGAGCACATGACCTTTGCGATTTTCAAAGAGGACAAATTGTGGGCGATTCAGAAGGTGGAGTCACCAAGCATCAGATAGCTCAGAACCTTGGCATTCCACGTTCTACGGTCAACCGGGTGAGTGTGCAATTCACCAGCGAAGGCAAGGAATCCACAGCTTCTCATTCTGGTCGATCTGGGCCCTCAAAAAGGTGTCTTCAAGCTGTCAAGAAGTCCATTGAGAAAACTCCCCATTGCAAGGAAGCAGATGTTGCAGAGGAGGTCCAAGTTAGCTCAAAAACTGCCAAGCGGTACCTTCATCAACTGGGCTACGATCGGAGAGAAGCTCGGATAAAACCTCTTCTTAGACGAGCCGACATTCAAAGGAGAAAGAAGTGGGCTGACGAGATGGCCACCAGACCCTTGGAGTTTTGGCAAACTGTCATTTTTCTGATGAGTCCCAATTTGCTCAATTTTCTGAAAGTGGACACGTACGGGTCTGGAGACTTCCCATTAAAGAGTTCTCTTTGAACCGATTGCGGCCAACTGTTAAACACGGCGGTTATTCAGTGATGGTGTGGGGAGAAATCTGGAGCGCTGGTCCGTCAGAGCTTGTGGAGTGTGTCGCCAACATCCAATCAACGATATACATTTCTATCCTTGAGGATGGACGTCTCTCTGTCTTCTCCACTGGTCAGATGGTTAAAAACAACACTGTTCATGGAAGATTTCAGCTCCATGCCACACCACAAAAAAGACCACAAGAATGGCAGGATAGAAATGGGATCAAGTGACTTCCATGGCCAAGTCAGTCTCCTGATATGAATCCCATTGAACACCTCTGGGCCCGATTGGATCCAGCTGTGCGGAAAAAAATTCCAGGAAACCAACATCATGGGCAGAATTGCCGAACCTTTTGTATGAATCCTGGGCAGAAATCACACAAGAGAAAAATTCAGAACTCGTTAGTTTTTTGCCTGAAAGAGGAAAAGCATTGAAATCTGCAAATGGCAAGTCTACCAAATACTCGTGAATGAATTAAAATGGATCAAATGTTCTTCAACTGTTCAAAAACTATATTCTTTTAAAAATCATGGTGTCTATTTACTTCTGTCATGTATCTGTACTTTAAATATCTTCAATTTTGCAAGTAACAGACAGAAAGGGATGAAAATTAATGTATTTATGGACCTCACCTTTCTGGTGAGAAAGGTTAAACTGAAAGAAAGAAAGAGAAACTGAAAATTAACTTATATATTAATTTTCAGTGGCGGAGGTAATAAACAAATCAATGGTTGAAGAAATTAAACAACCAGCTGCATTCGAAGTGCTGATGCTAAAACCGAACCTGTCATACTTTGGACACATCATGTGTGCAGAAAACGAATCTTGAGAAGTCAACCATGCTGGCTAGGGTTTTGGAAGAAGATTAAGAAGCAGACCTTGGATGTAGTGGATGGATGGGTTTAAGGTTACAACGAAGCTGTCTCTACCAGAGCTTTCGGAAGCATTGACGTATGGGGATGCTTGGAAAAATCTGATCATCAATGTAACCAGAAGTGAGACACGACTTGATCAAACTGGATAACTTTATAGTAATTAATCACCATTATATGTTAGACCATGCACATAATGATAAAATCTACCCATACCTTCCTGTAACTCAACTATTCATTTTTATTTTGACTCGTTTGAAAAAAAAAAATAACAAAAATACATAATTTTTTTGTGGAAGCGACCATCTTGCTTTGTTGGTCTCTGATTGGCTGTGAAAAGCATGTCATTATGGCTGTGAAAAATCATGTGATCAAAATAGCCAATTATAGGTCCAGAAAGGTGAGATTTGGCTGCCTCTGCTGATGTTTCTGGGAAATGAAATGTTCCATTTATATATTAATTGCACATTTCTGTTTAAGTATATGAAGTGAAAATTTTGATGATGATGACGACAGTTTTTTGAAGTTCTTTTTAATTCTCAGTTTTTTGAAGTTTAGCTTAGCTTCCTTTCAAATGAAGCGCACAAAGAAACAGAGTGACTGAGAAACAAGGAAAGTCAGACAGGATCACCATTGCATCGTGC
Source organism: Eptatretus burgeri (assembly GCF_056783735.1). Classification (NCBI taxonomy): domain Eukaryota; kingdom Metazoa; phylum Chordata; class Myxini; order Myxiniformes; family Myxinidae; genus Eptatretus; species Eptatretus burgeri. Next base: position 96,293,099 of record NC_140963.1, read on the forward strand.
TAGGCCAAGAAACCATGCCCCATGAGGGGGTTGGTCATGGTGCCCATCGCTCATGGGAGTGCAGCCAGAGACTGCCTCTGTTGAAAGTGCCTGGGAATGCGAGGAGAATGGCAGGGGTCAGCTGGGTGGGCCCAGGTCTGTACCCGACAAACAGTGGAGCCTATTGTGCGGTGGCCAATGCTGATAGGGCTTTCTTGAAAGCAGGGTCGAATGTTTGGGTCTGACTTCTGATAAGGGGAATTAAATTTTCAATGGTCTGAGTTATTCCTTCCATTGACAACTGCATGGACCATTTATACACCACAATAGGCAGGCTTTCAGCAGCGGCAGGATTATTCTGTCTCAACTTGACATGTGGTCCCGAAAGAGACCTTGAAGGTGCAAGCTTTCTGACGGGAGACTATTGTGCATCTTGGCTCCAGAATAAAGGGAACAACAGAACTGACAATCGTGGTAGCTTCAGCTAACAGCAATGCCAGAGTTGTGAAAACTGCAAAATTTCAGCAAACAAGACAGGATTTATTTCAGCATGGGTTGGGAGGATGAGAGTGAAGGATTGGGGGCTTAGGGAGCAGTTGAAGGGTGGGTTGGGTAAAGAGGGGCTGAGGGAGGCTGAAATAGAGAATGCCCTACTGTTCACTATAAAATGGTGTTTGGTTGACTTTGTGCCCAGGGCTTTGTGATGGCTGAATCCGCTGCAAGAACGAATGCCACGATGAAGACGTTTTGTGTAAGTCAATGCACAGGTCTGATAGTTTTGGAGTCCAGAATGTCAAAAAGGTTCAGCACTCGTGAGTACCACATTTCACTTCTCAAGGCTAATTACTTGAATTGGCAGCACATGGGATAAAACAAGCAAGTGGCTCATATGCCTATATCATGTGATATTATTCTGTATTTTTTGGCAATGGCTAATTAATTTTCAACAGTGAAATGTTTTTTTTTTTAGAGAAATACAAAAAAGTATCTCCCAGAATTTCACGTGACTGTGGTACAAAAGACCACAACTGGTTGAGGATACCGTTAAACTCATTGTCAACATTGATGGAATCGTTATCCACAAACAATTTATTGGGGGAAATTTCTTCACTGAAGTTCGTATTTATCTCAGATTATATTATGACGTCCAGTCTTATAAAATACGTTCATGAAGTTGAAGTGGAAAAAAAAAAGAGGGAGAATTGCCTAAAGACAAAGTCAACAACCCTCCTCCTCCCCTCTTCCCACCATCCCCACCTCCACCTCCAAAGCATATTTTAGTCCATCGTGGAGTGAAGGCCTTCCTCATCTTATGTTGAGGGAATGTTTAACATACATGACATGCTTCCCAAATGTGGATTGGTAAGAGAAGCTACAGCAGCCAGTGGAGAAAGAAATATCTTAAACCACTGGACCAAAGAGTCTGCTCCAAAAAATTAATAAATAATCAAACAAACAAATAAATAAATAAACCACACACACAACTTCAACATCCGTTTTTGTGCGATTTTCACAAAACAATGTTCACACTTATGAGACCGATTCGACGAGAAAGTACGCTCTCATTAAAAGGTGCGAGTACATGCAACATATTGACTTCGCACATAAAGTTTGACATTTTTCCCAATGACCGTCAGGCACAAATACCTCCAGTTACAGCAATCTGTAATCAAACTATCACAGGAGTCAAAGAGCACTGCAGAACATTGAATCGTTTTTTGTTTTTTTTTGGATTCCAAAGAATGTTTCATTTCCCGAAATTCATTGCAGACTTGAGAAGAGTTTGGTAATGACACACTTACAGAAAACATTGTTCACCTTGTGAGCAGTTTAAATTGAATCATGACAGAATGGGCGATAACCGTCATCCTCATGCCAGGTCATATTTCCGTCACACCCGCAAACCTCGAAGAAATGAAGGCCTTTGCCATTGCGGACCATCACTTATGAGAGAGGTTTTGTAATTCCTCAATCACTTCCTCACCGGTGCACTGACCGGCGAGGAAGTGCCTGTGAATAATGGAAGCATGAGAACAATCTATCATTGCAATCTCGCTTTTGGTAAAGCGAAACTTTCACCAAAACACACTTTGGATGTCTCATAATTGTTAAGCTGTTGATCACATTCCTCATAAACACCTTTTTTTTTTTCCTGGTCTTTATAAACCACTGAACTCCGGTTGACTCCACCAGGAAACAGGTACAGCTTGTTTTCTTTATAATCAGTTCATTTAGCGCTGTAATTATGCAAGTAAAAACTTTGGCTCGAGTATTGTTTTGACGATGGGATTTTTAAACATTTGGTTTACGATCTTTGGATTTGGATTATATTTGATGAATCTTTGTTTTTGGTCCACTTTTCACCATGATGGCACCAAGCGAAATAATTACTTGGATGTTGGCCTACAAATCTTTTCAGAAACCGACAGATGCAGATAGTTTGTACAGATGAGGATAGTTCAAAAAAAATTCAACAAACACCAGGTACTAAAAATACCCAAAACATACTAAGGTTAAATATACAAACAAAAATATATAAATTTTTTATCTGATGAAACCTCCCATCTGCTTCCTCAACAAAGCTCTGAAGGAGTTCAGTCACTTGAACGTTTGGGCTTCACCATAAGCCTTGCTTTCTCTTAGGCAAGCCATATATCCAAATTGGCCTCCAAAACCAGCTGCCAACTGGGCATCCTCTGTCATATAGTATTTTCTTGGCAAATCTGAACTTTCAACAACTTACAAGACCATCATCCACAGCATGATTGAGTACTGCTGTCCCCTATGGGCTGGCACCCCTCCCTCAAACCTTGCACTTTTTGATGCTGTCGAAACCAAGACCCTCAAAATCAGTGGAATCTCCCAGGATGGAGAGATTTGTCTCTGGGCCTATTACTTTCACATCACAAACAGGTCAAAGGTCTCTGTGTCTTCTACTGCCTCGTTTCTGGTCTTGCACCCTCTGACCTTACCTTACTCTGTCCTCACTCCCCCCTCATAGGTTTCTGCATTGTACATGTGGCCTGTTCGTAATCCACTTTGGATGAAACTTCCAAAATCCAGGCTCTCTGCTCCACTTATTTGTTCTTCTTTTCCCTCACCTTGAGAACTATTTTCCTCAGTCTGTTCAATCCCAGTATTCCCATCCGATGCAGGAAGGGCCCAATCGTGGGGCAACTTAGCTAAATATAGCATAACAATTGTGCATTTTGTGAGGAAAGCACCAAATTTGGCAAACTAGTAGCCTATCATATTATGAACAGATTTGGATATTGGGCCATCTCAAATTCAGCCGCTGATGGCAGTGGTAGCCATTTTCCACTGCCATTAAAAATTTTGAGATGGCCCAATATCCAAATCTGTTCATAATATGATAGGCTACTAGTGTGCCAAATTTGGTGCTTTCCTCACAAAATGCACAATTGTTCTGCTAAGTTGCCCCTCCACAATGGATGAAGTTCCTTACAAGTATATATTTCACGAGATTTAGTGGCATAATGGATATAATGTCCACTCTGAGTCAGGGAGGTCGACAGTTCGAACCCCGACCATGTCATACCAAAGATTTTAAAAACGGTATGTGATGCTGACTTGCTTGAGGCTCAGCATTTAAAGGATAGAGCACAGAAAAACCCCATAGGTTGTCAAACATGAGGAGGAGGAAATTGGTCCTTGATTGTCCTGCTGAGTGCGGACAGAAAGCTATGTCATAAAGATCATGTCTATGGTACCCAGAGTACTCTGGGATGGGATATCACTTCCACCAATTTCAGTGGCTGTGTTTGTGCATTTTCTAGTCTGTTCTGTGGTCAATCAGCCTGGGTTTTAACTACCGAAAGATCATGTCAGAGCGGATGTTCCAACCATTATGCCAGTGTATGTGAAGGTCAAGTCTAGTGTTATCTCATGTATCTGACTGCACGTGTGCGTGATTTGTGTCGCAGTTCCTGCACAAGCCTTTGAACCTGTATAAAAAAAACCCCTCCAGGGCTTCAGAATCCCCATTCACCACCACGTTATGAGGTCATTCCCCTTCTATACTCATGATCATTCTTGCCTCATTTACCCTTCCCTTCTTTTCCAGGTTGTTGTGTTTTCTCCCCTCCCCTCGTCTTCTTTTTCCTTTTTTCCTTGCTCTATTTATGTTTCATCTCTGGTTTTCCCTTGCGCTTGCTTCTTCCTATGCTTGAGCATGTATCTAGTTTGTTCACCCCCCCCATCCCCTCCCATTTATCCCAATCTTCCTCCAAGTGTCCCTCTGTTGTGTTCCCCTATCTGTGTTCTATCTAGTAGTATATGAACCTCGACTTCGGAATACCAAAAACATCGAAATATATACAATTTATTGTACGTTAAGAAAAATCTTTTCAGACAAAAAATATATGGCCTTAATTATTTTAAAGTGAAAAAAAAAAAACATCGGCATGTTTTCGATTATTGTAAGCATCCGCCATCCGGTTCTTTGAATGTTTTGAACGCCCCTCGTACATCACATGTGGGAGAGAAACATTATGAGAGATCAGCGGATTTTTTTTACGAGTTCCAAGGTCATTAGTAGGAAATGGAGAACTAATGTCAGGGGTCAGCTGGGTGGATCGGCAACCATACACACTGCCTTTGACATGCAGGACAAGGACATTAGGTAGCAGTGTGCTCTTACATGACTTGCATGGAAATTAGTCGACAATGGATAAATCAACACCATATGATGGATTTTAACCTGAAATCTCAGTATCGTAAGCTCAGCATTCAGGAAGGAGCTCCAACAGGCCAGACCACAACTGCAGCTCGACTTTGTCGTAGGAACGAAAGAGAAAACAACATTATGTCCACCCTGCAAATGCATAAAAGCAACTTGTGAAGGAAGGTGCAAACATGCGGTGATTTGAAAGGTTGATGTAATTTTCTAGTTCTAATCAGATCCACTGTACGGAGGCACCACACCGGGTGTCTACACGTACACCGTCGGTGCTAAAGGGGCCAGAGCCGCTGTAACCTTCCGTGAAATTAATTAGGCCATTTAGAGGGGGGAGCAGCCTGCCACGATGATATATGGTCTGCGTCCTAATTGTCTAGGATCATTATCTCTATAAGACGGAGCCTTGTCCATAGACACATGGCTAGCGCGGGTGGAATGTGAAAACGCACTTAATAACAGACTCCAGATTGATGCTTTACCTGCTAAGGGGTTTGCTGGGAAGAGCTGGTTTCCTTCTCGTGAATCGAGCACTGAAAACAGATTTTTCTGCTTCATTCATGTTTGACCTTTTGCAGTTGTGTTTTGTGAGTTTCTTTGTTGCTTTGTTAAATTCTTATTGTCTTTCCAGGCTTAAAATTATCCAAACGTTTTTGTTCGTTTGTATTGTTAACTCTACTCTCTATCGCTTTGTTTTCACTTCAGACACTTTGCTGTTGTCTTCTTTCGAACAATGTTATTACATCTTTTCATCACTTTTTCGTCACACTTTGTTGTTCGTGAAGTTATGTAAATGTTTGTTATGATTTATTGCTTACTTTTTCTGTCATATCACTTTTTCGATGTTGTTACTCTTTTCTGTTACCTATTTAATCACCTTTTGTTGTTTGTTACCTTTCATCACATTTTGTTACCCATTATCGTGCCTTTTACTTCTGCCACCGAAGGTGGAAGGAGGTGATGTTTTCACCCCTATCTATCTATCTGTCTGTTTATTTGCTTGTTTGTGAACAGGATATCTCAAAAAGTTGTTCACTGATTTAGACGAAATTTAGTGGAGAGCTTGGGTATGTGACACGGATGAAATGATTAGATGTTGGTGAAGATCGGGATGTGGATCTGGATCCGAGAATCTTTGCAGTGATTTTTCACCTTTGAGAGATAAGGACAAAAACAACAAATAGCACAGAATCTCAAAAAGTTGTGGACGGATTCAGACGAAACTTGGGGGGCAGGTTGGGTGTGTTACAAGGAAGAATTGATTCGCTTTGGTGAAGATCTTAATCCGGATCCGGATTCGACAATTTTTTAAGTGATTCCTCACCATTGGGCGATAAGGCTAAAACGAAAAATAGCAGGATATCACAAAACGTTATGGAACGATTCGGATGAAGCTTTGTGGATGAGATGGTTCGGCGACAAGAACAAACTGATTAAATTTTAGTTCAAGTCCGAATCCAGATCGGCCCTATCAGTGGGAGACAAAATGTAAACGTGGCCGTTCCAGCTTAAATTGCACTTGGTCGTTACATTTTTGTGTGTCATTTTCGTTTCATTTTGTCGTTAATTTTATTTATTTATTTTTGTAAATGCAGCATTTTCCTTATGCTGTTTTTAAAGACCAGATTTTCTTTCTGGACGTTACACGTTCGAGACGCATCGCTAAACAAGCATGAATCTCCGAGCAAAACCTATCTTGCCACACGTGTTAATGTCACATTCATGGCAGGTAAATCCACACGAACTTGCACTTTTTCACCCCAAACAACGAGCTCAGCACTTCTGAAGCAAGTCAAATGGACTAGATGGGCAGTCAGGGGCTCCCATAGAGAAGGTTACATCAGCATTGATTCGGTTTACAACCCTGACAACTGAACCTCTGGGCAGTATTAGTTTCGCTCGGAATCACCATCCAAAGACTTGAACTCATGTGTCACTTAAACAGATCCACTATGGAGAGTTTACTGTGCTGGATGTGAAACCTGTGTATTGTTAACTTGGGTCATTCACACCTCACCCATTCAATTATGGACTGTCTGGTGTAAAGTAAATTACTAGCAATTATTAAGCAGAAAGAAATCAATTAGATCATTTACAGAGTATCTTCTGTGACATTTGATGTTTTCAAGCGTTTGCAATTAATTAACATATTTCATTAAGTGTACTCAGTCCTTCCTGCTGTAATGTGACGTCACTTTCTAATTTAATTAAAAACTGCTCCATATGGCTGTTGAAGCACCACGCTCACTAATCGCAAAATGAGAATCTTTGTTATTCTTAATTTTACCCTTCAGGTGTCAGCAACATGCCATTCAATGTCATTTCATTGCATTCTCAAATGCATTATTTATGGTTGAAATTTCAATGATGATTTCAAAAACGTATATCTATAAAAAAATATGTCAATGTGTGTGTGTGTGTGTGTGTGTGTGTGTGTGTGTGTGTGTGTGTGTGTGTGTGTGTGTCTCCTCCATAACTCCAAAACCATAAAACCTAGCAGCCTGAAACTTTTCAGGCATACTAATAAAACTCCAAGGAAGTGCATGACTGAAAATTGGGTATTTGTGTTAATGAAAACACCACTTTTTAAGATAATTAAAGGCCTTATTTAATTATATCCTTCATCAGTCTTTCCTCGGCAACCTTGCTCTCTGAGGTCTTATGACGTTTCCTGGGTAACCTCGCTGGGCTCTGAAGCCGCCATGTTTTTTGGCCTGCTCAACCATGCCTTAACTTGGAACAGGTCGCAACGATTTCTTCAGGATAAAGTTATTTTTTCACTTTCCTCACTCATATTATCGAATGCCTGCTCATCATAGATACATATCGCTGCATACATCGCTTTTGTAAGTGCTATAGTTTTCACATGAGGAGCTTGGAGCAATTCAATGCATTATATGATAAGATTTTCTACGATCTACTCTCACGGACTAATTAAAGTATATCGTCGAAATATTTTTTTTGGTTTTGAGGATCGGATATCATCGGGACCAAATAATTATCAAAATCTGTTGTGAAATCTTCTAATTTAACGAAATAACGAGTCTTATAACTAAGCCGATATACCTATTTACTTTAAGCATGTAAGGCTATGTTATTTCCTTCTCCATACATACAAAAAAAAATGCGAAGCATTAAACCTTCATGCAAAGTATTAAACTTGACATTTTTTTCTGTTCGGAGAATTACATTGAGTGAACAAAAAATTTAGGAATGTGCCAAAATTAACCAGCTTCATTGAGCTGTTTGATTTAATGCATTCACTGAGAGACCTCATGTCCTGTCCCCCCAAGAGAGACTGCCGATCCATAGTATTTGCCAGATCGGCTTCTATATTTTCGGAGGATTCGTGAGGTGCTCTGCAGGGAATCAAAGCGAATCTGGTTTAAAAAAAAAAAACGGACGTTTTAAAAAAATTCGAAACATTTGTGCGGACCCCGAACCAATGTACCACGTGACATGTGCACAGACGAGAAGGCAAAATGATGGAATTACAGACTCATTTTATTTCATTAACTGCTGCCAGCATGGTGAATACCGACTTCAAAGTTAAAGGGATCCTTTATGGTATGCAGCAACAGCCTAGCAAACCGTTCCTTATCAACCATTGGATTAGGGTGCTCAAGCCACTTGCCTAGCACCCATTGTCGATAGCGGTACCGTGCTACATCATTCTGAGCAAATTGTTCAGTCACTGCCAATGCCTTTGCAGTGCCACATCATTCAGAGTGAATGGTTTGGCTCTGTCGCCTTGAGTGAGTGGTTCATGTCCTGTAGCCCTGAGCGAGTGGTGAGTGGTCTGTGCCCTGTCGCCCTGAGCGAGTGGCTCGTACCCCATTGCCCTGTGCGAATGGTTTAGATCCCCGTCACCCTGATCGAGTGGTTTCGTGCCCCATCACCCTGAGCGAGTGGTTCGTGCCCCATTGCCCTGAGTGAGTGGTTCATGTCCCGTTGCCCTGACTGAGTGGGTTTGTGCCCCATCGTCCTGAGTGAGAGGCTCGGGCCCCGTCACCCTGAACGAGTGGGTTCATGACCCATCGCCCTGAGCGAGTGGGTTCATGTCCCGTTGCCCTGAGCGAGTGCTTCGTGCTCCATCACCATGAGCGAGTGGTTCATGCTTCCTCATTCTGAGCATGTTATTTCCGAGCTGTTTGCTGTATTAACGTGTTTTCTAAAAAAAATTACACATGTCACACGAAGCTGCTTATAAAGAATAATGTTTGTGAACATATCCCTGACACATCTATGTAAACGCAATGGTGTTTTTCGGTGAAAGCTACTCAGATTTTCTGAGTTGTATACAGTAAGTGCTGTATTTGGTAATCACACTGACTCCAACCTGACAATTCCCAAAAAATTGCTGATGTCAGCCAAGCATGTGCGTACGTGCATGTGTGTGTTGTTCATGAAGCATAACATATTCTCTCTGCTCACTCCCCGAACCCTATCCCTCTCTATCTCTCTATCTCTCTCATCCTTGCTCTACCCCCTCCCAATACAGTGCAGCACCCTCCTCCCATGTCTCCTCTCTCACTCTCCCCTCCCCTCTCTCTTTCTGTCTCTGGACATATCCGGATGGTGGTTATGTCTGCACTGTGTTCGCCTCCAGACGTGTCCGGGCAGTGTTTGCCTCCTCTGTAAATGAAAAATCAAATGCAGTTGAGCAACCGAAGACAATGGGGAAGCACGGTTAATATGCTTACACAATGTGTCAGCACACCCCGCTAGTAATATATAAAGCTCTTTCTAACCACTGAATGACTCACCGACTGATGAGTATGACCGGTTGGGTACCTTACAAAAGATTGGTACCTTACGGGTGACGGAGAAAGCTGAAATTTTGCGTGTCGATGGACATTGAAGCTGGTGTACTGGAAAAAAAATTCATGGAATCATTGGACAACACCCGTAAATGAAAATACAATATAATTAAAAAAACTAATAAATGAGAAAAATATGCAGGTGAGCGAACCAAAACAATGGGAAAGCACGGTAATTTTGTGTGCTGACGGACATTGAAGCCAGCACATCAGAAGAAAAAAAAAAATCACAGAACTTTCGGACCGCTTCCATAAATGAAAATTTAAATAAATGACAAAAAACACCAAAATACAAATAAATGAATAAAAATGAATGAAAAATCAAATGCAGGTGAGCGACCCGAGACAATGGGGAAGCAGGTCCGAATGCTTACACAATGTGTAAGCACACCCCACTCGTATAGTTATGAAAATGAAAATCATGGTCTGTTCGTGAAGCCGTGAATCGGTGAAGCAGTCCGTGAAGTAGTGTGACCATATGCCTCTTCATCATCTACTGTTTGAATGTTGGTTGCAGACTGAACACCGTACGTCTATTAATTACGTACTTCATGGGCATTGATGGGTGCTGTCATTGAATTATGAAACAAAAGTAATTCCACAAGCCATTGAGTTATATTCTTTCAACAACTGTGCTGTGATGGTGGTGATGGTGGGGTGAGGGAAGGTTTGGCACTGTCATTTTCTGACAGGCCTTAAATTAGGATGTATATACGTATACATATGTATACATATATATATACATATATATATATATACATATATATATATATATACATATATGTATACATATACATATATGTATACGTATACATATAAGTATACGTATACATATAAGTATATATATATATATATATATATATATATATATATATATATATATATATATATATATATATATATATATATACAGTAGACTAGGCGTAAGTCGTCACCATCGGGACCGAGAAAAAAGTGACGACTTAGAAATGTGACGACTTACGCGTATGCGAACATTCATGATGACTGTGGGGTGAAGGATGAAGTCGCGCGTGGCCTGGATACGTATGTGTGAGAGCCGGCTATTGTACCAAAAGGAAAACACAATCCTCGGGGCATAGTTGGGGGTGAGTTGGTGAGTTGGAAAGTGATCAAGCAAAGATGGAATTCATGAATCAGTTTCTCAAAAGTAAAGATAATGAATAACTCTGTAAGACAACTCGTATACCATCGGTGATGGTATGGTGACAAATTACATGACACACAGTCATCGTGGTGATGATTACCACTCAATGCCTATGTGTAAGTGAGTGCGGTAATGTACAAAACAAGCCAAGATAAAACCATGATCGGACTTCAACACTAAGTTCGATCGATCCTTTACTTCTTCGCGAAGTAATCCGTTATGTTTGACTGCCTCAAACTCTTGGGCATCTGGTGCATGAGAAAGGATTCAAACCGGTCATTGTATTCCATGATGTTGGCTGGGCAATCCTCCACCGAAAGACAGTATCGGCCGAATATTTGGCCGAATTGGCTGAATGGGCCGAAACCGAATATTTGGCTGAGCCGACATTTGCCGAAACCAGATGATGAGCGCGTTATCGACATCTTCAAAGGACACACATTTCACGCATTTCACACTTCCCACCGGCCTCACGATCTTCTCCACTTGTCCAAATATCTTGCCCTTATTCTTCAAGATATCGTTCAATGTCTGCCGTTTGATGTCCAACTTCTCAGCTATGGCTGTTTTCTTCATCAGTGGATTTGCCTCACAAAACTGGATAATGTCGTATTTTTCTTGGTAGGTTTTAGTTGTAAGCTTACGCTTAGTCGCCATTGTCCTGCCTGCAGTGCGATCAACGTGTGTACGCAGTTATAAATAGCCTATCACTGGCGGTGTACACCAATGAGCGAGCATCACGATTCCATGAAATCGGGCTTCTCACGAGGCAGCAGTTCCGTGTGACGAGTTAGGAGTGGTAATTTACTTGAGTTTCCATTACGTGGGAATGGACAACATCTGACGACTTAGACGAAGTGACGACTTAGAGATGACGACTGACAGAGGGATGACCCTTTATTCAAAGGGATTTAACATGAGATAAATTCGGGACTTTTTGACGCTGCCGACTTAGGCGAAGTGACGAGTTACACGCTGCCGACTTACACCTAGTCTACTGTATATATATATATATATATATATATATATATATATATATATATATATATATATATATATATATATATATATATATATATATATATATATATATTTCACCAAGTAGAAGTCGTCATGCGTCAAATAAAACATCTTGAAATGTGTGAGCGTGCCTTGGTCCAATGCCAGCGCCCTGCCTTGCCGTGCGCCCACTCACAAACAGGCTTGAACACCAATCGACGTCACATCATCACCCCCAGAAACCAGGGACGCCAAGAATTAGGTACGCCATAAGCAAGTCTCGAGCAGAACCAGGATTAACAGTCCAAGCATTACCCACCGTCAGGAGCCACAAGCAACAGACAGCTGTAAGGAGCTGTGAGGCACTGTGAGAAACTATGAGGTGCTGAGGCACTGTGAGAAAATGTCACCAGCGATCAAAGTTGCAAGGCTGCAAGACCGTCACCAACTGTCACAAACTCAACTGTCACCATCTCACCAACCATCTGACCGGAACCGACTGGAGCTGAAAATAGCCATCACCCAGCTGTCAAAAAACTCTCAGTGCTGTAAGGAGCCACAACCAGCTGTCGTCAACTGTGACAAAAAACGGTCCTCTCGTTCTTATTATAGGTGGCCAGTCTGGGCAGAGCCTCAAGCAGACTTCAGCCAAATCCACCTTGCCTATTGACGCATTGTTGCACGTCACCAACTGCAAATCTCACGATCATTGCAATGGCACTGCAAGGGTGACTGGACGAATGGTAGAAATCAGCCATTTTCCTGAATTACCGAGCGAAAACGTGAAGCGCTCATAAAATGTCAAAAACACTCATCCACAGAGCTGCCAAACGGGGCGTCAAACGTCGATGGAAAAAGGTGGACGCCAACGTCGGTGAAAGAGGTGGGTGTCGAACGTCGATGGAAAGAGGTGGGTCACGTAAATGATCCACAGCCGTATTTGACCATCAGAATAACTGCTCAGGGAAAGCCCACGGTGTGCTTAATCAAATTTGCTACAAGTCCAAGATGTAAACAAATAGTCCACCTCCAAGCCAATGTGTCCTAATTGGAAGGGGGTAGAAGAGCCTCTGTTGGGCTAACGGCTATCTCACATGCATGAATGTGTCGACGTAAAGAGAAAAAGGCCATCCCATAAGAAAAGGACTCGATTATTTTCTCCTTCTCCAATGCCTCAAAGTTAGAATCCCACCAGACATGGGGATGGGTCTTTCCTGGGCATGCATTTAGGGAAATAACTCTGAGGACCTAAAAGTTTGTATGCATTCGTTGGATCTGATTCTGCAATCCATATCAATATATATATATATATATATATATATATATATATATATATATATATATATATATATATATATATATATATATTGTATTTGCCCTTATTTGTTGGTCCACCACCGCAGTGTGAGACGGCCAAGTTTGTAATTGCTTCCGTGTTTGTATAATTTGTCTGCTTGCATTTTGAAATGCATTCTATTCTACCATTTCAAATGTTTACCATTTGCTTTGTCATCAAATTTTCGACAAACCTTTATTTTGAGAAAATATAGAACTCAAGTTGATAATATTTACATTTTTTTTTAGCTGTTGTTTTCATCAGGTAAAGTTGGTGTGCAAAGCAGACTTTGTTGTTTTTATCAGGACTTTGCATTTTGGGATGCTTTTGAGTTAATAATGTAAATCAACAAGTAAAAAGAAGACATAAAACGCCACAGCCCCAGTTGTTTTAGTAATTTTGCTATTTGGAGTTAAAGGGCTAGCCCATATTTCTGTACAACTAAAACTGCCACCAGTCTACCAGTCAGTTATCTGTGAGCAGATCTCAAAATAAAGTGAGGGGCACATGTATGCTATCATGTGCTGCATGTGTGCCAAGTTGGAACAAAATCGGATCATGCATGTCTGAGAAATGGATGGGGACACATTTAAGTAGAAAAATGGCCACCAGTTGGCTAATCTCAAAATAGCTGATCTCAAAAGCAAATGAAGTGCATATGCCGACCCTCATTCTTTATCTGTCTGGCAAGTTTGAACAAGGTCGGTAAATGAATGTCCGAGAAATGGTTGAAGACGTGGTGGTCACTGTTTTTTTTTTTTTACAACGAAAATGGCCGCCAGTCAGCCATATTGGATCTGTTGTCAAAAAAAATGACGAGCCTATATGTAAGCGACCATTCATTATCAGTGTGCCAAGTTTGAACAACATCGTTACACGCATGTCTGAGAAATGGTTGAGGACATGTTCAACATCGGGTTATTTTACAATTAAAATTACCTCCAGTCGGCCATCTTTGATCAGATCGCAAAACCAAGTCACAATCAAATCATCATTTAAAGCTGAGTTTGTTCAAAAATGACCTTCACAGGGGGTAATCTTCCTTTCCTGCATTTTTTATTTATATGTTGAAAGCTACAGGCACGGACTGAATAGTCCTCATCGAGGCCAAGCCTTAAATAAAAGAACTGCATGAACAGAAAAGTAAGGAAAGAGAGAATAGTCTAAGAGTTTTTGAGGAAGTGAAAAATCTGCTTTTTGAAAAGGGGAAGGTCATAAGTGTTTGGGAAGATGTGAGAAGGTAAAGAGTTCCAGAGTTTGGCAGTGAAGAGAAAGAAACAAACATCGTAATGGCCCACACTTGAGTTGCCAATGGCCACACAATAATCATGCGATGTAGTGGATTGTCGCGTATTCCTTGGTCTCGCTAATGATGGAGGTACACAAGCAGCAAGTTCTTGCGAGCAGAAACCGAAGTAATATCTGTAGAAAAGAGAAAGAGAGCCTACTTTGCGGCGTAATTTGAGCGGGTCGAGTTTTGAGGTCACATTGGTGGAGTTAACAAATCGAATAACTTTGGATCCAATTCTGTTCAGTAAGTATGTGGAGTTGGAACCTCCCCAGATGCGAGAGCAGTACTCGAAACAAAGACAAATCAATCCGATGTATAGTTGGAGCAACTGTGCAGAGGAGAAGAATCTTCGACTTCTGAACAGGACTCCTAATCTCTTCGAAGCAGACTTAGCTATTTGTGTAATGTGTGGATTCCAGGATAAATTTGATGTTATAGTGATACCTCGTAGATTTATTGTATCGCATGGTGTAATGGTAGAGCTTTCAAAGGTGATTGGAGAGTTGAGAGGAGTTTTCGATCGAGAGATGAGAAGAAATTGAGTTTTTGAAGCATTAAACTTAACTTGATTACATTTTCCTCACTGGGAGATCTGGTCCAAATCCGAATTTAAACAGGTGGCTGTGATGAAACGAGATGTATATCGAGTGAGGGAAGATGGGGCAGATTCCTGCAACAATAACCTCAGCTATACGTTCAGCAGAAATAGAGGCATCGCCCGAGGAGAGACAGTAGTCTTTCCAGGGAAAGTCAGAAAAGATGTTTCGTAAACCAGTCCAGTCAGCATTATTAAAATGCCAATACTGGCGTTTTGTCGGAGCAGTCGGATGAGGAGAAGTGGTGGAAAGTAAAGTGATGTTCAAAAGATTGTGGTCAGAAGAACCAATTGGAGGTGAAACCGTGTAGTTGTAATGCAACGGTTTGGAAGTGAAGATGAAATCCAAAGGATTGGTAGTGTGGTCATGAAAATCTTGGATATGAGTAAGGTGGGTGATAATTTGTTCCAAATTATTAACAATGGAAAATGTAAGAGCTTCACCACCCCTAACACCCGTGTGGGAAGATTTCAGCCACTCCCTGTGGTGTACAGTTAAGTCTCCGAGATAGAGGAATTCTGCTTGAGGGTGTTCGGGTGTCATGGCTTCATGGCAAGAGTTAAGATGGTCAAAGAAAGCTATAAAGTTTGTCGAATTGGGAGACCAGTAAGCGAAACAGAGAAAGATAGTGATGGTCGCGAGACAAATCTTAAGCCAGATGACATCAAAGTTTGAAGATCCAAGGTCCACAAGGCGTACATGATGTTGGCGTGTTGATGTTGATGTTGAAGTAGACACAGACTCCTCCTTTGAAGTGGAATCGTGAGTGAAGGTTGTAATTCGAAATGTTATAAGAATTTACAAGAATGTCATGTGATAATTATGCATCTGAGAGAAGCAAGATATTAGGAGAGGAGCTTGAGAGGTGATGTTCAACAGAGGAACGATTCGAAGAAAGACCACAGATGTTGGTGAAATTAATTGAAAAAGAGTCACGTTGGTTCAAAAGGCAAGGGGCTTGGGAGGGACCAATACTACTACTGCCTGAGCCCCCCCCCCCTCATTGCCAGCAGAGTCAGGCAGGAACCAGAGATTCTTTGCACCCCATAATGCTGGGAACTTGGGGCCATTAACTTTTCGGACTTTATCATATTTGTATTTCATTGGAGGCTGTCTGAGGGAAAGGAGAGGAAAGAGAAATATAAGAGAGAGAATGTAAAGTGAGGAGGGAAAATTAGTGAGTAAGAAAAGTGCATTATGAAAAGTGTTTGATGTTTGTTTGCAAGAAAGAGATATTAAAGCAAGCCCGGTAGCTACAGTTTGAGTTCGACAGAAAGTAAGACCAGCAATCCTAACATGGAGAGTGTAAGATGGTTCCGGGCACCTCTTTAACGCTCCTAAGTCAGAACGGTAGTACCACCTTGAGTGGTTGCTGTCTACAACCTACTACCGAATAAATGGTCTGGCGAGACCAATCTGCACACTGTGGCTGATACTTATGCCCTCAGAGCAATCTGGGTTTGGCACATAAATGGTACCGGAATAAGGCAGCACTCCCCAAACATTATTTGAACCAAATATAAATATAAAATTGAGGCAAGGAGACCAATTCTACACCGAACCCTAGTGGGGATTTGGAATTTGGTGTTTATACAAGCCCAAAGGCCAAATCTTGGTTTTAAATACCACGGCACCTTTAAGTACAGTATTTTATTAAGAGACAGCTTGCTTAATTCCCTCTCGAAAGGCTGGTGTGATCCATGATACAGCACTCCTTCAGACCTTCGCCTGCAGTTTTAGTCCAATGTAATTCCATCAAAACAGTAGAAAACGCCAGAATCGCTCACAGGTGAGGATGCACCACTGCAAGACACTGCTGTCTTTGTAATTATTATATCCATAAATTAAAATATTTAATGAGTCTTCCTGGCCTGTGAGTGTAGATTTCTTTTCCATTACATCAGAAAGTGTGTTATGAATACATGACCAAGCACAATGTGTGCTGATCATGGCTCATCTGCTTTGTAATAGAGATGGCGTTGCTTGACTAGTCAGTTGTTAAGGTAGTTGGTGATAATGAGTATCCCTGCAAAGGTGAAGTGACCTGTTTGAGAATGTCAAACAAACTTTTTTTTTTGCACACACCTCTCTTCTTAAATATGCTCCCACATTGCCCACATTTGAACCATTGTTTCTGAGCTGTCAGGATAGCCTTGAAGTACGCATACTCACCTCTGAGTTGTCTAGTCTGGGTTTGAATCCCGACCTTGCTATTAACTGTCATCCTGGTTTTTCACAGGTGGAGCAACTCATGGGTGTGTAAGCTGTTCCATAGGATGGACATTATGCTGTGTGTTCCATCTGCTAGCATTAATTGGTGAATTTTAAAATGCCATGTTATCCTTCTCAATGAATAGGAAAGCTATCGCTGGCACCTTGGCCAAATTCAAACTCCTGCTCTCAACTACAATTGGCACTGCATCAGCGATATAGCTGTGCACTCCACAAATGATGTTACCCACAGCCAGGTGCTGCACATGAAAGAAGAAGAACAATGAGAACCATTGTTTCTACAAAAACCGAATGATCATTTTCTTGTTTTTCACATCACTTGCTATCCTGTCAAAAAATGTGATACACAGGTTTGCTCAAAAGTTTGTTCACTGAGATAGTGATTTCTGGTTATTTCAACACAATTATTTTTTATGATTATGAAATTTTGATGAAAGCATTGTACGTTTCCTGTAAATATACAAGGCTTGCCAAGTTATATCTCACTGTTGTCTGATGTGCAATTAGTTTGCTGAAAATATACATATTGATCTCAACAGACTTTTGGGTCACCATGTCAACTCCCACTGCCAGCTTGGTAAGAAGCTTGCCAGCTGACAGTTTGGCTCCCTAATTCATCCTTCATGTCTAGTTGGACGTCATTGCATTAACTGCTTTGGATTCAGGGAAAAACTCCTGATTGCGGTGTGACGTGAAGGATTGGTCAATAGTGTGCTCATGACGCCACATGGCAGCAACATACATCCATGGTGAGGTCACCCCTCTCCTCTGGCCTTTGGTTCTGATTGGTGACTTGTAAAAGACTGGTGTTTACCACTGCAGATACGTCTTTAGGGCAGGTGGAGGCAGTGTGTGTGTGTGTGTGTGTGTACATATATATATATATATATATATATATATATATATATATATATATATATATATATATATATATATATATATATATATATATATATATATATTTGTACTGGGCCCGGTGTATGCCCCGGTTAGAATAGGTGTACCATATCCCTGTGTGTCGTAAGAGGCGACCAGGGTTGCGTCAGGAAGGGCATCCGGCGTAAAAACCTATGCCAAATCATTATGCGGACAACAAAACGAATTTCCATCCCAGATCGGTCGAGGCCGGGTTAGCGAAATGGAGACGGTTGATCCGCTGTGGCGACCCCTAACGGGAGCTAGCCGAAAGAAGAAGAAGAAGATATATATGTATATATATATATATATATGTATATATATATATATATATATATATATATATATATATATATATATATATATATATATATATATATGTTGTTGTTCATCTTTCGGCTGCTCCCGTTAGGGGTCGCCACAGCAGATCATCCGTTATGATCCGCATACTGATTTGGAACAGGTTTTACGCCGGATGCCCTTCCTGACACAACCCTGGTCGCCTCTTACGACACAGGGATCAGGATTTGGGTTTTGCCATGATTCCAGGCTGCTCTACACCCTGCCCAGTGCAGAGCCCCCATCCTCAAGCGATCCTCCAACCCAAGCCTCCGAGTAGCCGGATTACAGGCGCACGCCACTACGCCCGGTATATATATATATATATATATATATATATATATATATAAATATATATATATATAAATATACATATATATATATAAATATATATATAAATATATATAAATAAATATATATATATATATAAATATATATATATATAAATATATATATAAATATATATATATATATATATATATATATATATTTATATATATATATATATATACATATATATACATATATATAAATATATATATATATATATATATAAATATATATATATATATATATAAATATATATAAATATATATATATATAAATATATATAAATATATATATATATATATATATATATAAATATATATATTTATATATATATATATATATACATATATATACATATATATAAATATATATATATATATATATATAAATATATATATAAATATATATATATATATATATATATATATATATATATATATATATATATATATATATATATATATAATGCTCTCCACCCATTGGTGTGACAACTGAATGTATTTTATATAGCCCAACCCCTCCACCCCCTCCCCCCCGCAAAAAACCATAATGTTTGTGTGTGCCACCCCAAATAATCTGTCAATCCACTTACAAAGACATAGTATCATTGACAAACTTTATCAATGTCAAAGAATTATTCATCATGTGCATCCTCTTCAATGCACTTTGTTCAGTCATCAAAACTTTCTGATCCAAGCAGAGAAACCTTCCTTTTGAAGTGCTCTTCACTCAGTGCATGTGTCCATGTTAATCTCTTCCCCAAAGGTTGGTGGAATTATTTATTTCTCTTTCAAAGCTTTCTTAGTGGATTTCAGGTGCATTTGTATTCTGCATCAGCACAGATTTATCAAGAATTTGGATTTCTTCTGTCGGCCTGCTGAAGCTTTCTGCTGTGGCCAAGACCTTATTTTAATTCTGGAAACAGAAGAAATAGTGCGAGAAACCTGATATGTACGAGATGTATCAGTAAATAATGAGACATTCTACATGTCATTTTATGATCGTGTAGACCTTTTTTCTAAAAATTTTCAAGCAGGGAGACAGAAGTGGAGTGATCGTTATTTCTCATACTCGTCCACCACCTCCCTACGGGGTGGGATCACGTGTGCATGTGCACCATGTAGATGGCGGTTTTGTTAATATACTTTTTGTTTAATAGCCACAATTATTCCCACATCATTGTGGGGTTGGCTGGGGGAAGCTTGGCCCAAGTTTTTCATGAACCGAGTGACCACGCCTGATGTTCGACTTAGGTTAAGGCAGGAATTTGTAATTTTGTTAGGGTGATGCTGGTAGCTTACCTACTCTTCGTGAAGGACACCGTGGGATCATTTAAGTTCACCAACTAATGCAGACACACGGGACGTCAGTTTAACATCCATCTGAGAAATGGCACACGTTGATGAATCACCCTGCCTGTGAAACACAGGAATGACATTGGAATGACAGTTGGGTTGGTATTCAAACCCAGGCTCGACACCTTACAGGAGAGTGTGCATAGCTCCAGGGGGCATCGTACCAGCCCCCCACCCCCGTGTTAACAGTTATCATCATTATGCCATTATCATTGGATGGAATTGACTGATCTCTCTCTCTCTCTCTCTCTCTCTCTCTCTCTCTCTCTCTCTCTCTCTCTCTCTCTCTCTCTCTCTCTCTCTCTCTCTCTCTCTCTCTCTCTCTCTCTCTCTCTCTCTCTCTCTCTCTCTCTTTCTCTCTCTCTCTCTCTCTCTATCAAGTGCAGCCTGTGGCTGCTGGTTGCATCATTGGTTAGGATACGGCTATGCCGCTGATACAGTGTCCCCCTTACCAGTACACTGGTGCTCATTTTGCCGACCTCGGAAGGATGACGGGCTGAGTCAACCTCCTGGTGTATTTTTAATTCAGTGGCCAACGGGGCTTGAACTCAGGACCCTAGGATCCCAAGCTGCCACCCTAACCACGAAGCCAACACCAGGCTTATTGACCAATAAATTTGTGGTTTGAATAATTTTGATGAAAAATATAACTTGGATGACATGGAGGCTAGAGTTGGGATTGGCAGATGTATCAACAGCTTAAGGTATGCTGATGATACAACTCTGTTGGCAGAAAGTAAAGAGCACTTGATGAAACTGCTGCAGACAGTGAAGAAGGAAAGTGAAAAGGCTGGTCTTTATTTACACCTCAAAAATATTAAAACCTTGTCAAATGACAAGGTCGATGTGTTCAGAAGGGGTGTGTGTCCCAATCAGCTTATGGAGTGCTCACCAAGTGGCTCACTTGATTTTAAGCACTTCAGCAAGCACTCCAACAAAACGGTTGATAAGGAATGGCTGGCTTGGCAAGCGAAAGAAAGCTGATTGGTAATGGAACATATACCCACAATGGATGGGGAAAAGGCTGCAACCAAGCTGTCTCTGCCAGAGCTTCGGAAAACAGTGCAGGATGGGGACGTTTGGAGACATCAGACTATGAATGTCACCAGAAAGCGGCCATAACTTAAGAGAACTGGATAACCAGTGATAATAGTACCGAGAGGTGTGTGGACCAGCGATTGTTAGCCGATACACCACCCATGTGTAAATATGTCAAATTTTCTTCAAATTTCCATCTGGAAAGTATCAAGATGCTCATAAACATTAGGAATATGGTTATGCATCAAATAAAGGTCACAATTGGGATGTAAAGGTGTCATTAGTAATATCACACTTAAATCCATCACCGGGAGAAATCACATATGAGGCCCCAAGATATGTTGTAAACAATCCATATACTGTCCACATTTTATCTGATGACTCGAAAAATCAACCAGGTAATGGGATTCGTCATTCATGCGTAAAGACTCGTTTAAACAGCTTTGTTAGCAAAAGATCATAACTGCTTACCTTGAGGCCCAGCAAGTCGAGACGGTTCATATGATCCATTCATCTGAGGGAGACGCAATAAGCATGAAATGCGTCAATCACGTCGAGTTTCCTCCAAACTTCTTCCAATTGAATAGAAACTGTTTTTTGGACAGAATTGACTGAATCGTTTGTGGTTCGATTATAATATTTGTTTTTACGTCCAGAAGGTGTGCCCCAATGAAACACAATCACAAATCTTTTATACACCTCAACACAGATTTTACCCAAGGTGCAAATCCCCCTTGGGAGGGGAGTAAGTTAAATGGCTACAACCTCTGTCATGTAACCATTAGTCATCATATCAAGTTTGGTTGAGATTGGATAACTAACGACCGAATGTATCGCGGTCAAAAAAACAATCAGACAGACAGATACCAAACGGCGTATTTTAGTATGACGACACACAACCAGGGAGGTAATCATTCATGTCTCTGCAAGGAGCTCACATGACAATGATTGGCCAATCAGCAGGAGATCCGAATGACGCCTTTTCTTCTGTCTCTCTCCACTGCTGGCAAAACACCATGTTCAATCGGAAAGTAAAGTTAACAAGTGATTTCTTTCCACGTTATGCACAACAGTTTATTTTTTAGGATTCATGCTTATCTAATGTCAGGGATTCGCAGAGCGATGCAGTTTTCGTTTTTTGTCACCGAGTGGTTTGCGAAGCTGAACTGGCATCATTTTGCCTTTGATTTTGTAACACGTATGTGAATACGATTTAGCTTTGGTTTAACGAGGTTTCTGGGCAGGGATTTTTAGAGTTTTTGGTCATTGCAGTTGAATAAAGAATTGACTGAGAATCCAAACATCTTTTCTTCCACGTTAAATCGGTGACCCCGACATGATCAAAATGGATGGACAAGGAGTTGCAAGAACGCAACCAGTCGCTGGGAATGGCCAACCAGCTCTGCCCTTCTCAAACTCTCAACCGGCTATATCGGTCATGGCTGTTTCCATAAAGCTACCTCCGTTCTGACCAGAAACATTACTATGGAGTTGACGTGATTCAAATACATTGTTGGGTCTTTGTCACCAGAGTATGTGATGGAGGTGAGAGATATTTTAATGCAACCTCCAACTAACGTTCTGTACACAACTTTGAAGGCCGCACTATAAAAGCATATGACTCCCTCTGAGCACTGTCGCTTTGAACAACCCCTTACAGCCAAGGATTGATGAGATCAAAGACCCACACAATGACTACATCACATGCAGCAGCTTCTCGGTGATTGCTGCACCACCTTCAACCAACCACTTCTTCGTGTGTTGTTCTTCTAACATTTACCACTATGTGTCAGCATGATACTTGTCGTTAACGCAGAGGTGACACTACTTGCTGCTGCAGATCTGGCTGATCATCTCATTGACACAGT
Organism: Eptatretus burgeri; assembly: GCF_056783735.1. Taxonomy (NCBI): domain Eukaryota; kingdom Metazoa; phylum Chordata; class Myxini; order Myxiniformes; family Myxinidae; genus Eptatretus; species Eptatretus burgeri. The sequence goes on from NC_140963.1 coordinate 96,316,058, forward strand.
TACACTGAACGGGGCTAATGTGACACCTCCACCACAGCACGTCACATAGGTACAATCTAAAATGATGGACTTTAAGGAGCTCGTCCAGGAGCTCCATGCAATGCAACACCAGCAGTGCCCTTTTTCATTCACCCCTTGTAGGGACAGAGAGAGAAATGCTGTACCTTGCACGACCATTCGCCGTCACCTGTGAAAACTTCAGATTGGTGTTGGTATCACATGAACTTTGGTGCTAATGCTCGTCAGTATGGAGCACTGTGCTTCTATCGGATGCAAAGAAACAATGAAGACCACAACTAATGGTGACAACCTCATCTCGGCCATATGTCAGTTGCTTTCTCTTCCTTGTGGATCATGCTAGCAAACTTCGTTTTCTTGAGGACACAGCAGCAGAGATGAGCATTGTGCCACCATCTGCCGCTGAATGGAAAATTATACAGGAATATTCATTATCGCTAACAACAGTGCTGTTACAACTTTTGGAGAACATCTCCTCCAGCTTGATTTTGGTTCACATCACTCATCTCTGTGGGTGTTTACCACTGCCGACACCAGATACTCAATCCTAAGTATGGATTTTTTGTGTCATTTCAATCTCCTCATAGATGTCAAACATTGCCATCTTTTGGATGCCTCAAATCAGCTTAGTGTTCTCGGTAAATTTTTTCGCTGATTGTCACGTGTCTTCCATCCACACCCACATGCCCTTACCAGAAAGTACTTTATGACTTTCCATCCATATTGCACCCAACGGCGACAATCCAGCCCATCAAACACCAGATCACGCATCACATTGAGACCACGGAATGCCCTCTATTCGTGTGTGCTCACCGACGAACACCCGATAAATTATGCATCACTCGCCAGGAGTTTGTCTACCTCCAAGCATTTTCACCAGCACCATATTGGAGTTTTATTAATCGACACGAGTGACAAGTTCGATCCGTATTCTGACACCAGCACCAACTTGGATCCTGGCTCATCAACACAACGACCTGATTGGATTGATATCAACACCCTCAACATAAACCCTCGATAAATTGCAACAGAATTGCCAGGGCACAGCAGGGAGACAAGGAACTGTGGCATCTCATTGTTTGCAGCTAAATCATCTCATCTAAACTCGGTGTTTGCAGCTAAATCTTGTGTCCTAAACCCATCACTATCTCTACCCACTTTACCCAGTCGCACCCAACTGTCCCTGGACTCTGTATCCTTTTCTCCTGACAAGGTGGAGAGCTTGCTTTCAAACCTCGAGTCAGATTCTGCAACCGGTCCAGACGGCATCAGCCCACGTGTCCTCAAAGCCTGCTCTTCTGCTCTTGCTCACCCACTCTCTGTTCTATTCACCCTCTCATTTGCCCAAGGTCATCTGCCATCTGCTTGGAAATCTGCTAACATCACTGCCCTGCATAAAAAGGTGCAAAAACAGATCCCTGTAACTACAGACCAATCAGCCTTCTCCCAATCATCAGCAAGGTGATGGAATCCATCATCGCTTCAGATATGAAATCCTTCCTCTTCTCCAATGGCTTGATTTCCAATCATCAATTTGGTTTCAGACCAGGTCACTCTACCCTGGATATGCTGCTTCTGCTCTCCCATCAATGTATGGAGGTCCTCAATGCCAGACAGGAAATCCGAGCCGTATCCCTGGACATATCACGTGCTTTTGACACAGTCTGGCACCCTGCCCTACTCACCAAACTCTCTTCCCATGGTATTCAAGGCCATCTCCACTCATGGCTCGCAGACTTCCTCTCCTGTCGCAGTCAACGTGTGGCCCTAAATGGAGTTCTTTCATCCCCTCTTCCTGTGCAGGCTGGAGTTCCTCAAGGTAGCGTTCTGGGCCCTGTTCTTTTTCTGGTTTTCATCAATGATCTCTCGGACTCTGGAAAATCCTCTATTTCTCTTTGCCGACGACTCCACCCTCTGCCGTACCATCTGTCATCCCTCAGACCAGCAAGCAGCAGCTTCTTCACTCACTGCAGATCTGGCTAAAATCACAAACTGGTCCAACACATGGAACATGTCTTTCAATCCAGACAAATCTCACACTCTCACTATGTCTCTTCGAAAGGACCGTTTACAAACCCCCCCCCCCCCATCCACTTTCTCAACAATCCTCTGGAAGAAGTCTTTTCTTTCAAGCTTCTAGGTCTCACTATCTGCCATGACCTTTCCTGGGAAAGTCACATTTCCAACCTCGCCTCAAAAGCCAGTCGCCGACTGGGAATCCTCCGTCGTGCTAAGTCCTTCCTTGGCCCTCTTGAGCTCCTGACCACTTACAAAGCTTTTGTCCGTAGCCTGATGGAGTACTGCTCTCCCCTCTGGGCTGGTGCTCCTGCCTCCCACCTTTCTCGGCTTCACGCTGTCGAAACCAGGGCATTTAAGATCATCGGCATCTCCCGCAATGAAGCTGAGTCTTTGGGCCTCTCACTCAATCACCGCAGGTTGGTCGGTGGTCTTTCTGTCTTCTACCGACTCCTCTCCAGCCTTGCCCCCCTGCTCTCTCTGCGATTTGTCCCCACCACATTTCCACAGGGCGCTCAAGGTCCGCCAACAACCCCTTCTGGTAAAACTACCAAAATCACGAATCACTGCTCATCTTCACTCTTTCATTCCTCTTTTTCCCGCCTTTGGAATAAACTTCCTCACTCTATTCTTTCCCATTCTTCCCTCCAGGCTTTCAAAACAGCTGTTCACCACCACCTCTTATCTTCCCCCATCCAAATCCTCGATCTTTTCTACCCCCGATAATCCACCCAAGCCCAGTTCCTTCATTTCTCCTGCTTTCCTTCCTGAAAGTCCCTGAAATGTCCATCTTCTCTTTGCCATGTTCCCCGTCCCATCCCCATCCCTCTCCCTTCCACAGTTCACCTAATGTGTCTGTTCCCCACTGTTTTGTCCCTTCCACTCCCGCCCCTCTTGTCTCATGCCTCCTTGCTGTGAGTTGTGTGTTAGCTCTCATACGAGCCTCGACCAAGGTCTACAAAAAAAAAATAAAAAAAAACTCAGAGCCAATTCCACATTGCTTTGGTTCAGCAAATGCCTCTTCCTTCTTCTGAAATACGATTGTGACATTTCAACTGGCACTCCTCGACTTTATATTCCTGCTGAAGATTTTCGGTGTTTGACACCTTATACAATCTGTCTCATCCCGATATGAGAGCAATACAGCACCGAGTGATTTGGTATTTTGTCTGGTGTGGAGTGAACTGAAGCCTGGTGTTGACGTAATGGTTAGGTGATTGGCTTAAAATCTTGGGGTCTAAGAGTTTGAGCCCCTGTCGCACTATTGAAATAACACCAGTTGGGTTGACTCAGCCTGTCATCCTTCAAAGGTCGGCAAAATGAGTCCCAGCTTACTGGGGTAATAAGACATTCAAGTATCCTGCGTCAGAGTAGGGATCCATCCAGGATTGTACTCCTGAGCCAGAGAAAGTATCTCGGCAACCCTATACAATTCATGGCGTTAATGAATGGTTGGTTGGTTGACTGGTTGGTTAGTTGGAGTGAACTGGGATATGACGAACTGATCCAAAACTTATTTACGGTGTCAAGTGAAAATATGTCACACTGTGATGTCACACCTTTTCATCTCCCCATGCTCGTTTCGACCATGTGCACATTTCTTTGGTCAGTCCTTTTCCCCATCTGGCAGTAAAACATCTGTTTACATGTGTTGACCATTTTACAAGGTGGCTGGAAGTTATCCTGATGCCTCACATCACAGCAGAGACATCAGTTAAAGCTTTCATTTCCAGATTGGTCACTGGGTTTGGTGACCCATCTATTATCACTCGTGACAGGGGCAGCATACAGAGTCCTCACTTATCACGTCATTGACTGAGCTATTTTTATTTTTTGGTATCCATAGTCAGGGTTCGTAGAAGAGCTAGTACGAGTACATTGAGCGGATAAGAATGCAACAGGACAAAATGAACAGCAGATAAAGTGGGGAAGCACCAAGAGCAGAGTTGAAGGGGAAGATAGAGGCAGACTTGGACAAACAATGGGTGTGGGACAGGATAGGATGCATGTGGTGGATAGGACAGATACAGAAGGAAATTCTCATGGAGGGAAACTAGGAATTTGGAAGGAGGGCTTGGTTGCGGTAATGGTGGGGGTGGTTAACGAATGCAGAAAAGATCATGGTGTTCGATTGGAGATGATATGAGGTGGTGGTGGTGGTGGTGGTGGTGAACTTAGCTGTCTTGAAGACATGGAGGAAAGAATGAGATTGAAGAGAATGTAAAAGTTGGTTCCACAGGTGGGGAAAAAAAAAGAGGAACAAATGAGTGGAGGTAAGTGGTGATCACATATTGAGGTAGTTTCACCAGAAGGGGGATGAAGGTTGACTGTGTGTGCCCTGCATAAACTTGGGGGAGGGGGAAGGAGACAAAGCACAGAAAGAACAGTGGTCGCAAGACCAGAAATGAGGCGATAGAAGACAATGAAACCACCGACCTGTCTGTGATGGGAAAGTGATAGACCCATAGACTAAGCTTCTTCACGGGAGATTCCAATAATCATGGAGGCCTTGGTTTTCACGGCATCAAGCTGAGCAAGGTTTGAGGCAGGGGAGCCAGCCTATATGAGAGAGCAGTACTCCCTCAAGCTGTGGATGAAAGCCTTGTCGTTCAGGTGTGCCAAGGAAGGACTTTGCATGAATGAGGATGCCCAGGCTGGCTTTGGAGGCCAACTTTGAAATGTCATTTGCCCATGAAAGATCATAATTGATAGTGAGATCCAGGAGTTTGAGTAACTGAACTTCCTCAAGAGGATTGTTAAGAAAGAAGATAGAATGGTTTGCCAAATGGTCCTTTCATAGAGAGATAGTGAGAGTGTGAGATATGTTAGGATTGAAAGACATTTTTTCCAAGTGTTTGACCAGCTTGTGATTTTGTCAAGGTCGGAAGAGAGGGAAGATGCTGCAGCCTCATCTGAAGGATGAGGGATGTCATGGCAGAGGGTGGAGTCATCAGCAAATAGATAAAGGGGATTTTCCAGAGTCAGAGAGATCATTTATGAAAATCAGGAAGAAGACTGGGCACAGAACACTGCCTTGGAGTACTCCAGCCTTGACAGAGAGGAGATGAAAGGATTCTGTTGAGTCATGTGTTGGCTATGAGAGTAGAGGAAGTCAGTAAGCCGTGTGTGGAGTTGGCTGTGGAGGCCATAGACGGAGAGTTTGGAGAGCAAGTCATGATGCAATATTGTATCAAAATCATGAGGTATATCCAGAGAGATGGCCCTGAACATATGTCTGACATTGAGGATTTCATCCATTGTTGGATGAGTTGAAGCAGCATGTCAAAGGTGGAGTTATGAAATAGAAGACTAATAAGGAACCCAAAGAAGTAAAGAGAAAAGATGGAGTCATCAGGAGGAACCTGGATAGGATTCGGGCACAGCCAAGCGGTCACCAAGCCAAGTGAATGCAACTCAACTATCCTCAAACCCATCCAGGCACAGCCAAGTGAGCCTTACAGTAAAACTTTCTGAAAGATTTCACTTTTCCTTTAAGAGAAAGATAACGAAAGAGAGAAAGAAAGTAAAAGAGAGGAAAGAGAAGAAAAAGCAAGAATAAGATTGAATAACGAGAATTGTAAAAAAAAAAAATGAGACAAGCCGGTAGGCGATGATTGATTCGCTCGGATACAATGCTTTTCATTCTGACCAATCCACCGATGAAGATTCATTGCCAACACGTATTGGTTCACATACAATTGTTCCTCTGCCTGGCAAGATTTTTCCGATTGCGTATTTTGCCAACTGGCACTCATAAAAAATGAAGGTAAATAGACACCCTATTTTTGAAGGACTACCATTTGAAAAATAATCGGTTTGCTGGTTTGTGCTGTGGAGCCTCGCATTGTGCACGCGCGCGCGCGCGCACACACACACACACACACACACACACACACACACACACACACACACACACACACACACACACACACACGGAAAACCCGATAAACTTTTCTCAATGCTCTTGTTTGACCACACCGCCTGAGCCACACAATATTTTTCATAAGCCACGCCCACTTTAAATAATAAATAATTGGAGGTGGTGTGTGGTCTTGATCGTTTTCGTTAAATAAATAAATAATTGAAGGTGGTGTGTGGGAGGGGAATCGTTTTTGGTAAATAAATAAATAATTGAAGGTGGTGTGTGGGTGGGGAATCGTTTTCGGTAAATAAATAAATAATTGGAGGTGGTGTGGGTGGAGAATCGTTTTCGGTAAATAAATAAATAATTGGAGGTGGTGTGGGTGGAGAATCGTTTTTGGTAAATAAATAAATAATTAAAGGTGGTGTGTGGTTCGTGGAATTGTTTTCGGTAAATAAGTAAATAATTGAAGGTAGTGTTTGGGTAGAGAATCGTTTACGGAAATTAAATAAATAATTGGAGGCGGAGTGTGGGTCGTGGAATCGTTTTGCGGTAAATAAATAATTGGAGGTGGTGTGTGGGTGGGGAATCGTTTTCGGTAAATAAATAAACATATTATTAGAAATCCACAAAGACAGAAATGCCGGTGATTCCATTTATTTTGGATCCTTTTCACTTTGGTCAATAACGTTTGGATCGAGGAGAGATCGAAGGTGGAACGACGGTGTAGTTCCTTACAAACACTGTATACACACTGTGATGAATTGAAGGATGTGACGCGTGATCACATGCCGCGCGGCTCGCACACGGGAGAGATAAAACTGAGATTCCGCGCGGTCGGTGGGATTGTCCCTGGGGCATTGTCATTTACGGCGGTGGTTCACTTGGTGCTCGTTGAATGGTAATAATTGAGAGTATACCAGACTCCGTGCTAATTGCTGATTTATTTTGCGGTGATCTACTGCACATGTATACCTTGCTGCACATGTACTCCTTGCTGCACATGTATTCCCTGATGTGCCCATAGAAGCGGCTTCAATCAACTGAAATAAAGCTTACACTCTGAAGGTTTTTCCCTCGCACTCATTACAATTTATTTCACTTGATCCCTTCGGCTCCCTCAACCGACGATGGACAAGATCTACAAACCGGAGAGGTTCGACGCAGACCCAAACGCGACTGACTCAGAAATGAAATGGTCGCATTGGTTCCATTCCTTCTCACACTATCTGACCATCATTGAAGAGGGAGCCGACAAATTGGCCGCCCTTGTGAATCATGTCTCGCCCAGTGTATTCAGGCTCTTCTCGGAGTGTGACAACTACGATGCAGCGATCGACGTGCTGCAGGCGCTCTACGTGAAGCGCAAGAACGAGGTGTACATAAGACATCTTCTCAACACACGCAGGCAAGCAGCCGGGGAGACAATCGATCAGTTCCTGCAAGCTCTGAGGCAGTTGGGAAAAGACTGCAGTTTCCGGGCCGTAACCGCCGAGGAACACCGAGATGAAGCGACCAGAGAGGCGTTCATCCAAGGGCTCAGGTCAGCCCCCATTCGGCAACGCTTACTGGAGAAAGCACGACCCACTCTTGAAATGGTAGCTGACCAGGCCCGAGCAATGGATACGGCTCAGCAGCAATCTGAGTCATGTGAGACACCGATGCTGCTAATGAACGCTGCTACGGCGGAAACTCAAGGAACCCCCCAGGGCACCTCCGACACTGAGGATGGAGATAAACCTGAGGAATCGGATACCCAGACCTCGACAAACTCCTCAGCCACTACTTCGGTTGGTAAATGCTTCTTTTGTGGGTATAAAAGACACCCCCGTAACAAATGCCCCGCCAGGGATGCCACATGCATGAATTGTGACAAGAAATGGCATTATGCCAGGGTATGCAAATCTACTCTTAGAAGAAATAAACCCACTTCTGCGGCTCTCTACTCACAAAAGAAAGTAACAGCAGCTTCACCGGGGAATCTATCCAAAGTTATCATCAACGTACGAATTAACGGGCATATGGCTGAGGCTCTGATTGATACCGGTAGCTCTGAAAGTTTCGTCAACAGCTCGCTAGTGAAGGGCAGGAAATGGAAGATCCACCCGACAGACAATACGGTATGCATGGCCTCCACATCACTACAGTCCCGCGTACGAGGGTACTGCAATGTTGAGTTGGACGTAAAATGGGTACACGCATCGGGATGTAAGGGTACTGGTGCTTCGTGATTTATGCGCAGATGTAATTCTGGGTCATAATGTCCTCAAGCAGCACGCGAGCGTCGAAATACCCTTTGGAGGAAGCAAACCTCATCTAATTCTAAATGCTCTGACCATCGCAGAGGTATCATCCCCCCTGCTGTTTGCTAACTTGTCGCCGGACTGTAAACTGATAGCGATCAAATCGCGACGATATGAACTTCATCACTTCTGAAACCAAGCGATTACTGGAAGAAGGTATTATAGAACCGAGCGATTCGCCATGGCGCGCGCAGGTGTTGGTGACCACCAACCAGAACCATAAGAAACGAATGGTTGTCGATTACTCTCAAACGGTCAATCGCTTCACCCAACTCGATGCCTACCCTTTGCCGCGCATAGACGAGATGGTCGAACGCGTGGCCAATTACAAAATATTCAGCACCATCGATTTGCGAAGCGCCTATCATCAAATTCTAATTTGAGAGGAAGACAAACCTTACACCGCGTTCCAGACAGGTAGACGCCTCTATCAATTCAGGATTCTGTTCGGTGTCACGAATGGAGTAGCTTGCTTCCAACGAGTTATGGACGACATCATCTCGGATGAAAACCTCAAAGACACTTTTGTTTACGTGGACAATGTCACGGTGTGCGGTAAGGATCGGGGGGAACATGACATGAATCTGGACAGATTCTTGAGCATTCCTAGAAAATATAATCTGACTCTCAACTACGAGAAATGCGTATTCTCGGCAAGGTCAATTCATCTTCTCGGCTACACAATAGCCGACGGCACGATTAAGCCCGATCCTGAACGGTTGCACCCACTTCGCGAGCTACCCCCACCTCAGGACCTGCAGACAATGCGCCGGGTGATCGGGATGTTCGCTTACTACGCGAGATGGATCCCCCAATACTCTGAAAAAATACATCCCCTAGTGCATTGCAAAAACTTCCCACCAGATGTCGCTGTTGTAACAGCTTTCCACAGCCTCAAAGACGATATCAGCAATTCCGTGGTATTATCGATCGATAGCTCGGTGCCGTTCGTGGTGGAGACGGACGCTTCCGATCACGCGATCGCCGCGACGCTCAATCAGTCCGGACGACCCGTCGCGTTCTTATCGAGAACTCTCTCAGGAAGCGAGCAGAGACACTCGGCGATAGAGAAGGAAGCGTACGCTATTGTCGAAGCGCTGCGTAAATGGAGACATTATTTACTGGGCAATCACTTCACACTTGTCACGGACCAGCGATCCGTTGCATTCATGTTTGATGGGAAAAATAACGGGAAAATTAAGAACGAGAAAATAATGAGATGGCGGATAGATCTAGCTTGTTATAGTTACGACATTGTTTATCGGCCCGGGAGGGAAAACCCTGCTGCAGACACCTTCTCTCGGGTCTACTGTTCGGCGACATTCAGTCGGGCTTTGCAAGACCTTCATGGGTCTCTGTGCCACCCGGGGGTAACCAGAATAGCACATTTCGTGCGCAGACAAAACCTTCCCTATTCTATGGAAGATATTAAACAAATGAATGCTTCATGCCCTGTTTGTGCTGAACTAAAACCCAGATTCTATGGCGCGGCTTCTGGCAGGTTGATCAAGGCCACTTCTCCCTTCGAGAGACTAAACATTGACTTCAAAGGGCCCCTGCCGACCGGGACAGACAACAGATACATATTCACTGTTGTTGATGAATACTCAAGGTTCCCATTCGCATTTCCGTGCTCGGATATGACCTCGGGTACTGTCGTGAAATGTCTCTCTGACCTCTTCGCTATGTTTGGGAAACCTTCGTACATACATTCAGACAGAGGACCGTGTTTCATGTCGGCCGAGCTCAAACAGTTCCTATATGAACACGGCATAGCAACTAGTCGAACGACGGGTTACAACCCACAGGGTAATGGGCAGGTGGAACGGTATAATGGAGTCATTTGGAAAGCCGTAACCCTGGTGCTGAAATCGAGAGGACTGGGCCCCGAGCGGTGGGAGGTTACCCTACTCGACGCTCTGAATTCCATACGCTCTTTGCTCTGTACGTCCACCAATGCTACTCCTCACGAACGAATGTTTACTCACCAACGACGTTATGTTGACGGCCAATCGGTGCCCAACTGGCTAACCTATCCCGGAACAGTGTTCATGAAGCGCCCGGTACGACAAAGCAAGTATGAACCCATGGTGGAGGAGGTCGAACTCATCGATGCTAATCCAGAGTATGCTCATGTTAGACTTCTTGATGGCAGGGAGACCACTGTGTCGCTTTGCCATCTGGCTCCTGCAGGTACTCCTCCTGCAGGTACTCCACCATCTGGTACTCCTCCCTCTGACATTCCCTCCCCAGGTGTTTCCCCCCAGGAACTCCACCCGGGAATGGTGGCGACGGAGCTGCCGCGTTCCACGAGTCATCCCCGGCACGAGTCGAAGCTCCCCAAGAGGATCGGAAGCCTCCCTCAAGTGAAACCACCATTTACTCCCGGAGAGGTCGACGGATAAAACCCCCTCGCCGACTCGATCTGTAAAGGGGATTATCGGCATCCTCGATGCTCATGCTCCTATATGCTCATTATATCATATATCGATGCTCATTACCATGCTCCTACAACTCAAAATAATCCTCACTGCTTGGAATGTATGCTTCTGTAGTTTAAATAGTTCGCGCTGCTTGAAATGTATACTCCTGTAGCGCTGAAGTAATCATGGTGCGTTAGTTGAGCCTCTAGTTACATTTTAAAGATGGGGAGAATGTGATGAATTGAAGGATGTGACGCGTGATCACATGTTGCGCGGCTCACGCACGGGATAGATAAAGCCAAGAGTCCGCGCAGTCGGGGGGATTGTCCCTGGGGCATTGTCATTTACGGCGGTGGTTCACTTGGTGCTCGTTGAATGGTAAGAATTGAGAGTATACCGGACTCCGTGCTAATTGCTGATTTATTTTGCGGTGATCTACTGCACATGTATACCTTGCTGCACATGTACTCCTTGCTGCACATGTATTCCCTGATGTGCCCGTAGAAGCGGCTTCAATCAAGTGAAATAAAGCCTACACTCTGAAGGTTTTTCCCTCGCACTCATTACACACACCTTAAATGACGGTAAATCGACACCCGATTTTTGAAGGACTACCATTTGAAAAATAAAACCTCAATCAAAAATCGGCTCGAGTAAAATTTTCTAAATACAGTATCTCTAAGTGTTTAATTCTGAAGTCTCGTTTCTCTACATTCAAAACTGAAGGACAAGTATTGAAAATACTGTACGTCGTTTTTCGGCCGCTGTACAGAAACGGGTGGTTGCTTGGCAACGAAATTCAAACGCGCACATTCCCAGTATATATTCCACCTGTTGGCAAAGTTTCATCGAAATCGGTTCGCTGGTTCGTGCTGTGGAGCCTCGCGTTGCAGACACACACAGACAGACAGCCGGAAAACCCGACAATAAGGGATATCTCATATATAGCGAATCCAAAAATTGTGCGATTTAATTAAAAAGGGTCAGATTTTCGGGCCCGTCAGGTGTGATATGTACACTGCAAAATGGTTATCCTTTAGAAACAACCTGTCAGACACAAGCCTCCACCACCTTCCTAAAGTAGCTTTTCCTGCGTGCTCTTTCACCACATCGCTATTTCGCATTGCAAGGGAGATATCTTGAGCCCTCAATTACCATTGAACGTTGGCAAAAATGGCCTTTTGAGTTTTTGTTTCAGTAGCTGCCTTTTAATGACTCCCCCACGGCTTTCCAAGGTGCAGCGCTACTTCGTCTTGTGCGAAAGGACTCACTGCGACTTCCAGCCAACTCCCGTTTTGCCCGGAAGTACTCGGCCAAACGCTCCTTCCCTTTGCGGCCCTCGGTGGACCCATACAGGTATGCATTTAACCATAGAAGAATCATAGTACGGTAGAATTTATTTCACCTTCAAATCTTTCGCTATTTCAGGTGCCCATCAAACAGCCGTCCACAACCAGAATGCCCACTCAGTTGCAAGTTCGCCAAGGGAACAATTCCGCCATTCTGGAAACCTAACTCATCTTTTGCGTGTTACTTCCCCCCTTTTATCCGCCTGTCAATACATCATTTCACCCTACGTTTTCTACGGTACCATACAGGTCCGGATCGAAGAGTCTTTACGCGGTTTAGGGCCGTCAATTATGAGGCAGTAAGCGTTTAACTGTTTAGTGGTGGAGCTATGCTTGTTGTGGCTTTCAGCAGCTATTCAGGAAATTTGCAAGAAATCCCGAGCAACGCCGGCCTTTACTGCTAGTAAGGGATATCTAGCGAATGCAATATATCTAGCGATTCCAACAGACGGAAAACCCGACAATAAGGGATATCCAACCAATCCAATAACCATAAACAGAACAACAGCTGTTCAGGGAAATCCGAACCAGACCGTGGGTAGCGCGAGAAGACTTCCTGGTCGGTTGTTTTTGATGAACCTGGCGGTGTAGCGGACGATAACATAACGGGGGGGGGGGGTGTAGAAAATTCTTTTTAAAGATATTTTTCAAATTCCACATAACATGATTTGTACCATATTATTAGAAATCCACAAAGACAGAAATGCCGGTGATTCCATTTATTTTGGATCCTTTTCACTTTGGTCAATAACGTTATGATCGAGGAGAGATCGAAGGTGGAACGATGGTGTAGTTCGTTACAAACACTGTATACACACCTTAAATGACGGTAAATAGACACCCGATTTTTGAAGGACTACCATTTGAAAAATAAAACCTAAATCAAAAATCGGCTCGAGTAAAATTTTATAAATGTCTCGAAGTGTTTAATTCCGAAGTCTCGTTTCTCTGCATTCAAAACTGAAGGACAAGTATTGAAAATACTGCACGCGGTTTTTCGGCCGCTGCACAGCAACGGGTGGTTGCTAGGCAACGAAATTCAAACGCGCACATTCCCAGTATATATTCCACATGTTGGCAAAGTTTCATCGAAATCGGTTCGCTGGTTCGTGCTGTGGAGCCTCGCGTTGCAGACACACATACACGCATACACACAGACAGACAGCCGGAAAACCCGACAATAAGGGATATCTCATATATAGAGAATCCAAAATAAGTGTGAAAGAAACAAACAACAAAGATGTCTAGAAGAATCCAGACAGATAAATTTCAGCAGTTACTCCTCGGCTCAAACACAGCAACATGTACAAGCTATCAGAGATCTGTCAGTGGAGAAGCACAGTCCACACAGCCTCAGGATATGGTACAAACGAAATTAAATGGAATACCAAGAAGTTGGGAATTACTGAAACCAAATTTACTTGGGAGTTACTTTGGAGCAAATGCATCAGAACTAATTCTTCCCACCCAGCTGTAAATGGCCTTGGAGGGTACTTCCATTGATAACTCGAGTCTTCATTCAAAACCAAAACAGAACCACATGCTGAAAGGAAGTCTTGCCGGTCGTTTTTTTGGGGCATCTGTGCTGCTGTGAAAGCTGATCTGGACTGCAGCACAGCAGACTTCATGTTTGGATCAGCACTTCAAATTCCAAGGCAATTTGTTTACCCAAGCTAAGATCTAGACTCGTTTAGACCTGAGCAATTATTTAGACAGACCATGGAAAAAATGAATGAGTTACATCAAACAGTTACTTGAGTTCAGTATCATCTATGCAGCTCCACAAAGATATTGTTGCGGTTCTGCAAAACTACATGCCTCTAAGGCATTGGCACCCAACATACAGTGATCCCCAGGTAGTTATTTCATTAGTCTCCGTGCAGTTAGACCTTTCCCTCACGTCCAGTGGGTTAACGGGAAGAAGTGTGTTGTGTAGGTCTTATAGCTCGGTCTCTTAACTATATCTCTATCTTCTATTCCGATTTCTATTCCAATCCTTTCTTTTTAGCCATGGTACAAATCAAGCAAGCAAGTAAACAAACACACCACAATATGAACAGCAAACACACCACGCAGCCTCCCATGGCTGAGAATCAACATAAGCACAAACACACTATATAGCACATGCATGGCACGCCATTATTTCATTCAAATCTGCGCACAAATTTCCAATGGCATCTCACCTTACTCACCCCCTCATTCACAAAAACTTCACCACTTCGACCACCAACACCTCCCGCACACGGAAAAAAGTATCCCGCACCTCCTCGTACCTCTGCATCACTAGAATTCGACACTAAACAGAGGAGTGCTGCATGATTCAGGCTGGACTCGGACCGCATGATGCAGGGACAAGCAACAAACGTTAATAGCACCGACCGCATCTCGCCAGGAATGTCCCAAGTGAGCACGCTGGATTGATACGACCATCATCCAGTCGCCAGAACACGGTAAGATGGGCGGCGAGGAGGGTCGTGGGAAGGGCAATCTGGGAGTTTGGTATGGGGCCCGGGTGTGCATTTTGGCTCATGATGAGGGGGGGGGCACGTTAGAGCACGTTCAGGGCCAGGTTGCTGGCCTATGCACTCTGTTGAGTCAGGGCCGTGTCCCACCGGATGTATGAATAAGACCGATTCCGGCACTAGGAGCCTTGCAGGGCGTGGCTAAGGCCACTGTGGCCCAAAAGAAAAGCGTGATTCAACTCACTTCGGGTCGTCACCACACCTTTCACCCGGGGCTCATAAAAGGAGGAGCGCGGAGCCGCTCGACCTCTTCTTCACCACCTTCTTCTCTGCTCTTCTTGGCTCTGCGTTGGCTGCTCCTCGTGCCTCTGCACTTTGCTGGCTCTTCACTTGTGGTTGGTGTGTGACTGAGATGTGCTTATTCCGGAGGACAAGTGCGGAGCACACGTTGCCATGAGCCCAGCAAAGTGACTAAGCCGGAGATAACGCATCAACTATTGAGGTGAGAATGCTCAATCGGAGCATCCCACAGAGGTACACGCTGCATTAGCAGCCCTATGCATGACGAGGTGAAGGATCCTTTGCCTCCCACATCTTCCCTCCTCTCTCTTTCTTTCCACACCTCTATCTCATCCCCTATGGACACACAAAAGAGCATCATTATTGACTCACAATCCCATTTTCCTCTGGCACGACACCACACCCACCATATTGCACTACACCACACCTCCCACCCCCACACCTTAGACACCAGTATTTCTTCCTCCTCCCTCCCCCTAAGCGTACTGGGTTCCTTTGTTTGGCTGAATGCGCCAGGTATTGCGAGGCCGTTTATCCTCATCTGCTGTCTTTCTTTCTGGCTATCTAATCTTCCGTGTGTGTGTGTGTGTGTGTGTGTGTGTGTGTGTGTGTGTGTGTGTGTGTGTGTGTGTGTGTGTGTGAGTGATGGCACCTGTCGAAGCATAAGTTAAGATTGTAGAAGATATAACAGGATAAGTCTGCTCTGACTGCTTTTGTAAATTGCTTGCCTTTTGTCGCACTCCACAAATTCCTTGCTATCCTCTGCTGTACATACCAATAAACCCAATTTACTGTGCCACATACCTTTCCTCGCTTGATTGTAAATAAATGCTTGTAGAGAAATGTTCACAGCTCGTTTTCATCTTTTCCTTCATTGGTCCAGCATGGTTCGTATTCTAGCCTAGCCGGGACATCATCTCCAAAACGATCTGTTTTTCTAGCCGATACGGCATTGGGCAGTTATGCTCGGCTGCGTCTGATCCGGATTGAACAAGGCATACTGAGGGCATGTCCCCCGGTAATTAGATCATGTGACCATTAGGTAAATGGTATTTATTTGATGGGGGACCCTAATTCATGTGGTTGAGTTATTTGCATTCACGGTTGATTAGCGAACCGCTGCGTCACAAAGTTTTTCGTGTGCGAAGGCCTGCGATTCCAGAGAGTCTGGTGGGAACCAGAGGTCGTTTCCCCAATCATGGTCCTCTCGCCCCCAACCCCCGGGTCCACAACAATATTTTGTTTTGTACTACAGTACTTCAACCTAGATTTCGGTCAGAAGTCTGAAACTGCCAGTTCAGACAGACTCACAGTGCCAGCACTGATGGAGAATCTGAGTCATTTCAACCTAATGCCATAGTGATAGAAAGTCCAGCTAAATGAAATCCCACTATTTCTGTGAGCTTAAAAAACAGCATCAATTCCAGGTCATTCAACTTTTGCTTCAACTTCTTCAACACTGACAACTGCATCAGATGAGGAAAACTCCTTTTGGCATGCATGTCCATTGTCCATGCAAGAGATATTGTCCATGTAGGCTATATATTCGATTAGAGCTGATACTTCTGTTACCAATCGACTATTTACAGTCACCGATCTAGCTTGGGGGGGTTGGATGTAGTGAGTAACTCATTATCTCTTGAGATATTGGTCATATGACCTGTAAGAGATGCTAAAGTCCAGGCATTTTCACCAGCACCCACATGGATCTTGCCATTTTTTTTTGTATACCTTGTCAAGGCTCGTATGAGAGTCAACACATAACAAACAACAAGGAGGGCATGAGACAAGAGGGGCATGGGAAGGACAAAACAGTGAGGAACAGAGATATTAAGAGATCTGTGGAAGGGAGAGGGACGGGGCAGGGAACATGGGGTATACAAGATGGACACTTCGGGGACTTTCAGTGAGGAAAGCAGGGAATTTGAAAGACGTGGGTTTGGGGTGGATTAACGGGGGTAGAAAAGATCTAGGATTTGGATGATGGGCGATAAGGAGGTGGTGGTGAACAGCTGTTTTTAAGGCCTGGAGGGAAGAATTGGATTGAACAGAGTGAAGGCATTTATTCCAAAGGTGGGGAAAAAGAGGATTGAAAGAGTGAAGGTGAGCAGTGATTCGTGATTTTGGTAGTTTTACCAGAAGGGGGTTGTTGGCGGACCTTGAGCACCATGCGGAAATATGGCGGGTACAAATTGCTGACAGAGCAGGGGGGGGGAGATAGGCGAGGAGATGGGAGAAGACAGAAAGACAACTGACCTGCCTGTGGTGAGACAGTGAGAGGCCCAAACGCTCAGCCTCATCGTGGGAGATACCAATGATCCCAAATGCCTTGGTTTCCACTGTGTGAAGCCGAGAAAGGTGAGAGGCAGGAGCACCAGCCCAGAAGGGAGAGCAGTACTCCATCAGGCTGTAGACGAAAGCTTTGTATGTGGTCAGGAGCTCAGGTGGGCCGAAGAAGGACTTTGCACGATGGAGGATTCCCAGTCGGCGACTGGATTTGGAGGCCATGTTGGAAATGTGGCTTTCCCAGGAAAGATCATGGCAGATAGTAAGACCCAGAAGCTTGAAAGAAAGGACTTCTTCCAGAGGATTGTTTAGAAAGTAGATGGGGGGTGGGGGGGGGTCCAAATGGTCATTATAGAGAGAGCCATAGTGAGAGTGTGAGATTTTTCAGGATCGAAAGACATGTTCCACGTGTTGGACCAGTTTGTGATTTTATCCAAATCTGCAGTGAGCAAAGAAGCTGCGGTTTGCCGGTCTGAGGGATGAGAGATGGTATGGCAGAGGGTGGAGTCATCAGCAAAGAGATAAAGTGGATTTTCCAGAGAGTTGGAGAGATCATTGATGAAAACCAGAAAAAGAACAAGGCCCAGAATCCTGCCTTGAGGAACTCCAGCCTGGACAGGAAGAGGGGATGAAAGAACTCCATTTAGGACCACACGTTGAGTGCAACAGGAGAGGAAGTCAGCGAGCCATGAGTGGAGATGGCCTTGGATACCATAGGAAGAGAGTTTGTTGAGCAGGGCAGGGTGCCAGACCATGTCAAAAGCATACGATATGTCTAGGGATAAGGCTCTGATTTAATGTCCGGCATTGAGGACCTCCATCCATTGTTAGGAGAGCAGAAGAAGCCTATCCAGGGTGGAGTGATCTGGTGTGAATTTAAATTGATGATCGGAAATCAAGCCATTGGAGAAGAGGAAGGATTTAATGTCTGAAGTGATGATGGATTCCATAAACTTGCTGATGATTGGGAGAAGGCTGATTGGTCTGTGGTTGCAGGGATCTGTTTTTCCACCTTTTTGTGCAGGGCAGTGATGTTTGCTGATTTCTAAGCAGATGGCAGATGAACTTGAGCAAATGAGAGGGTGAATATAACAGAGAGAGGGTGAGCAAGAGCGGAGGAGCATGTTTTTAGGACACGTGGGCTGATGCCGTCTGGACTGGTTGCAGAATCTGAGTCGAGGTTTGACAGCAAGCTCTCCACTTTGCCAGAAGAAAAGGACACAGAGTCCAGGGACAGTTGTGTGCGACTGGGTTAGGTGGTTAGAAAAAGTGATGGATTTCGGACACAAGACCGATGCAAACATCGAGTTTCAGCATTCAGCCTTTTCACGTGCAGTATCAGCAGTGTAGCCATTTGAGGTAAGGGAGCGGATGGAGGGGGAACATAAATCAGAAAAAGATTTGATAAGACACAACCAGAATTTGGAAGAAGGGAGAGGGGTTTGAGAGTTCAGATGAGATTACAAAGATGTTGCTTTCTGGCTCTCCTGATGGGAGATACACACTTGTTCTGAGCTTTATGGAAGGAACTGAGATTACCCTCAGTTGGGTTTGCTTTCCATGAGGCAAAGGATAGTTTTTTCAGGACAACTTCCTCGCCACAAGCTTCAGTGAACCATGTGTGGGAGGAAGGGTAGGACAACTGAAGATGAGAGCGGATAAATATGTGTATGAGGGAGAGCAAGTTTCTTTGAAAGAACTTCCAGGATGAGTTGATGTTGGAAAAACTCATGATGGGAGACCAGTCTAGAAGTTTGATGGCTACTTGGAGACCCTGCCAGTCGGCCTGAGTGAAATGCCAGACTCGATGGCACTGAGGTGGATCTTTGATAACAGCCAGAGATGTCCACTTTGACAAGGATGTGGTCACAAGAACCGATTGGAGCGAAGGAAGAACAGCAGAAGGTTTTCAGGGAAATTTGTCACAATTAGATCCAAAAGAGATGGAGCACCGTTGGTTGAGATCCGGGTTGGGAAGTTGACCAATTGAGTTAGTCCCAATGAGTCGCAGAAGTCTTTTTCTGAAATTCCATGACAGGTGAGAGAGGTACCCACACCTAGCCAACTGGCATGATGTCAATTGAAGTCGCCACATATGAGGAAGAGAGAGTTTGGATGAGAAGATAGAAGTTGGTCCATGTTTTGAGATAGTGAGGTGTAAATTGAGTCATCACTGTTAGGTGGACGGTACAGTACACATATAAACATGAGGTGGGAGTGGAGGGGAATCCGTAGCCAGAGGTATTCCTGGGGGTGTGGGGGAGTGAGTGGAGTGCATGGAGAGTGAGGAATAAAGTCTTTGGTGAAGAGAGCAACTACTCCACCAGGACGAGGCTCAGGTCTGTCAAACCGGAGGAGGGAGTAACCAGGGAGAGATACTTGGGAGTCAGAGACCTCTTGAGGGAGGAAAGTTTCTGTTTGGCAGATTATGTCTGGTTTGTCAGTGGCAACCTGTATGGAAAGAAAGCCTTTTCGGCAATATGACTTCTCTGGACTCCCTGGGGATCAGCTATATCTTTGCTGGGCAATATTACTGCCAAACCATCTGAGTAACCATTTGCATGAAGGATGACCCACCTTCGGAAGATGACTTGGCTTTGACGAGGCATCACAGGCCTAGTCGTAACGTGACATCAGTGTAAGTGAATATTTGTTCTGGTTATGCTTACCATCACGGACAACTTCACCCATATGCACAAATGGTTTTCGTCAGTGTCAAAAAAAGCTGTTTTATCCAATCCTGATTGGAGGCAGCAGATGCACCTAATAATAATTATATTATTCATGGAAAATGATGGAATAGGGGGCCATGTATGTATGGGTGGGTGGAGGGGGGTGGCGGCGGGACAAAATCTGATAGCAAGGTGAAGGGTGTATGTGGGGTTAGCAAAGAGAATATGTTATGCTTAAAGACCGAACACACACCCAAAAATAACTCATCTCAGAACAGCTGTACAAACAACGACACAGCAGAGTTTATAATGTAATCCACTGGCACATCTGAAAAAAAAACTATGACATCACATTTCCAGAAAATTTCTGAGAACATGAACCAAAAGCAATCATTGAAAACGTATGACCTAATGATCCCATCGAGCGTAAACATCGAAAACAAAGCATTGCGACCAGATATCATACTTGGGTACAAAAAAGAGAATAAGGCATTGCTAAGAGAGTTGTTAATAGGAGTGATTTTGGACTAAACGATGCAGAAATTAAGAAAATATCCAAACACCAAGACCTCTTGAATGAAGTGAAAAGATCCTGGAAGCTGAAGAATGACAAATTTGTACCAGTGATAGTTGGAGCTACGGGAATGAAGACAAAGAACCTCACAGAGATATTAAAAACAAACTTTGAGAACAGAAAACTTCACAGCTTGGTCCATGAATCGTGACCCCCTTACTGAAATGAAGGTGGATACTTTGAGCCCACCCAGGGAGAACTCCTTTCCACATTCTGAAACCCGCACATGTAGATACCAATCAACAACACACACACACACACACACACACACACACACACACACACACACACACACACACACACACACACACACACACACACACACACACACACACACATACACGTTTGGCCGAAATCGGCAATTTTACGGTAATCGGAAGATTGGAGTCA
Organism: Eptatretus burgeri; assembly: GCF_056783735.1. Classification (NCBI taxonomy): domain Eukaryota; kingdom Metazoa; phylum Chordata; class Myxini; order Myxiniformes; family Myxinidae; genus Eptatretus; species Eptatretus burgeri. The sequence continues at coordinate 96,336,713 of NC_140963.1, forward strand.
GTGTCATTACCGACTACATTACGTACTGTACAGAGACATGACAGAAGTAAATAGACACCATAATTTTGAAAGTATTTATTGAGCATTTGAAGAACATTTGATCCATTTTAAGACATGCACGAGTATTTGGTAGACTTGCCATTTGCAGATTTCAACACTTTTACTCTTTCAGACATAGAACTAATGAGTTCCGAAATTTTCTCTTGTGGGATTTCTGCCCAGGCTTCCCACAGAAGGTTGAGCAATTCTGCCCGGGATGTTCGTTTCCTGGAATTTTTCCGCACAGCTCGATCCAATATGGCCTAGAGATGTTCAATGGTATTCATCTCAAGAGACTGACCTGGCCATGGAAGTCACTTGATCCCATTCTGTCGTGCCATTCTTTGGTCATTTTTGCAGTGTGGCATGGAGCTCCATCTTCCATGAACAGTTGCTTTTGACCATCTGACCAGTGGAGAAGACGGGGAGAAGTTCATCCTCAAGGATAGAAATGTATATCGTAGAGTTGATGTCGCTAACACACTCCACAAGCTCTGACTGACCAGTGCTCCAGATTTCTCCCCACACCATCACTGAAAAACCATCATGTTTGACAGTTGGCTGTGATCAGTTCAAAGATAACTCTTGACTGGGAAGTCTCCAGACCCATATGCGACCACTGTCAGAAAATTGAGCGAATTTGGACTCATTTGAAAAAAATGACAGTTTGCCAAAACTCCAAGGGTCTGGTGGCCATCTCGTCAACCCACTTCATTCTCCTTTGAATGTTGGCTCGTCTAAGAAGAGTTTTTCTCCGAGCTGCTCTCCCAGAGTAGCCCAGTTGATGAAGGTTCTGCATGGCAGTTCTTGAGCTAACTTGGACCTCCTTTGCAAGAAAAAGCTGCCTTGCAAAGAGGAGTTTTCTCAATGGACTACTTGGCAGCTCGAAGACACCTTTTTGAGGGCCCAGATTGACCAGAATGGGAAGCTGTGGATTCCTTGCCTCCGCTGGCAAATTGCCCAATCACCCGATTGACCGTAGAAAGCGGAATGCCAAGGTTCTGAGCTATCTGATGCTGGCTGACTCCACCTTCTGAATGGCCAACCATCCTCTTTGAAAATCACAAAGGTCATATCACGTGCTCCCTGGGTTTGAGGCATAGTTAATTGTCATACAAGACCCAGGAACTCGTTTCTGCAAACAAATAGTTGAATATTCTGAGCATATCAAGTAAAATCCCCGAGGTACACAGAATCATTTGTATCCTGATGAAAAACTGCTTTGATGCATATGTGTCTTACATAGTTCCAAATGAGAGTCAGCCTGTGGCAAAACATCAAATGTGGGCCTTTGACTCAGGAAATAGACTCCAACTAGCTGTGCCAATGTGGTTCATTGGTATTTTTTGTACGTTCAAAGGAAATGTATGAAATAAAAAAGTAATGTGACTTGGGTGGGGCAGAACCCCCACCACACCTCTCGTTAACAACGTCGGTTCTAGTTATATTTTCAGTGTCCTGAACTACTGAACCAGGGAGTTGTGGCCGATGGTAGAGTGTAGATTTTCACATGTAGAATGATAAGTATCCAATGTGGATGTGGATGTGGGTGTTTGTGTGGGGGGGGGGGGTGCAGGTGGATTTTGAGGATTGTGGGAGGGTGATGTACAAAACTTCTTTTTCAAATTTCCCAAAGTAATAAATCCATGGTCCATTGTAATATGTCCTTCTGTGCAAGTGAAGTATTGTGCAGGACTCCACTGTTTACCCCCATTGTACTATATTGAGAGACAAAAGTCAGAAATTCATACCTATTGCAGACACGTCAACACGAGTATTCATAATGAAACTCTTTCCAATGATCCATTGTTAGAGCACAAAATTTCATAGTGCCATTAATACGGTACACAAAATTGTGTCCCATCAGGGCCCGCAGAACGTGCATGAACATTATATTGACAGCAATTACATGAGTGTGTGCTGCCATGCATATTTCATAATTTCACCAAATATATTTAATGTTGCCTAGGAGCGAGTGCCACCATAATTCATGTAACGACGTAAGCTCAGAAAAGATTCTGATGTATAATTTACTAGTATTGATCATTGTATTGATTTCGAGGAGAGATGGTAGGAAAAGAAACAAAAAAAACGCGACTCAAAGCATAGGAAACAGCGAATTGCACCATTGTCCACAAACAGCATTAAAGTGCTTCTTCTGAATGAATGCCTTAAAATGCAATTAGGGTGTTAAGGAGCACTTGAACAAGTCAAGTACAGTGGCATGTTGAATGCTATCTTTGAAAAGCATCATGTTTCTTGTAATTGTGTTCTTTTAAACCGTTTCACGTTTCAGCTGCTTTTCAACATGTGGTCAGAGTGACCACATAGCTATAAAGAATGAGGAAATGCATGTATCATGCAACGTGAATAATACTATAAGGCATAGGCTGTTCATAAAAGGGCCAAAGAGACACAGCTGGAACGAAAGCTGGGATATGATGAAGCAGGAAGTCACCTCTGACCCTCAATGGGTCTATCAAAGGCTTACACAATCGGTCACAAGTGCTTGCATTTACTTTGTTCTTGTTCTGCGTGGGTCAAGGGTATATCTACTTGATTACAGTCATTTGTCATTTGCCACCAGGCTGGAGTGCCTCGAATGATGGCGCTTTGGTCAGCGCGGGCTTAACTTATGACCTTTGTATAATGCTGCAGGCCACTATGTTGGAACATTTTGTAATGGTTACTGGCTCTTAGGACCATATTGGCCTCACTTTTGGTGTACAGAAATGGGATGCGGGTCATGGTGTGGATTACCCCTTGCAATACGTGACTATGCAGGTTGTCTTTCAAACATCTTTGTCTCATGATCAAAATCGGTATCATTTTCAAAACGAATTATTTACGAGAATAAGTTTGTCCATGCATCCTGAATGATACAAGCACAAAGCTATTAATTTGGTCGATTCCAGGTAATTGTAATTTCTCACCGGATCTGATGTTTTCATTTTAGAATCACCATGTTCAGTGTTTCAGGGGACCTCATGTTGTTGAGGTAAGGGCACGCTGGTAAACCCATAGAATGCTTGACTTTCACAAAATTTTTTTAGATGTTGTGTCTTTGCCAAAGTTAAAAAAAATTAGCTTTTTAGACTTTTTTTTTTTGAAGAGTATGACTTTTATCTCCGATTGGGTCGGCGCAGTGCAGGGAGGAGGGATTGTATCTCAGAGCACGCTATTCTTTGGATTATATAAAGCCTGCTGTTCCATCTGGATTTAAGTTGTCAATGTTAAGAATCCCACAGTCTGTCTTTCAAAAAAGTAGGACACTCAGATAAAATCCTCCGCCTGTGTTTATTTTGTTTGTTTAAGTAATTCAAGGTTAATGGAGCATATATATATATATATATATATATATATATATATATATATATATATATATATATATATATATATATATATATCTCTCTCTCTCTCTCTCTCTCTCTCTCTCTCTCTCTCTCTCTCTCTCTCTCTCTCTCTCTCTCTCTCTCTCTCTCTCTCTCTCTCATTCTGGGATTACATTGGCATGATGGGTCAAATGGCTTCTACTCTAAACCTGAACTACGTTGAAACTCGAGTGGATCTTTCATGCCTAATCCATACATAAGCTGGAGTTTACAAGCTCAGCCTAATTATTGACTGGTTTCACTTGCATTTTTTTATACTCCATAGTGGATGAAACGAAAGATCCGATTGCTCGCAGGCAACTGAGCGGTACACTACTCAATGTGTCAATTCACCTCCTTCACAGGGTGTACACCAACTCATGAACTTGTGAAAAAAATTGGTTTTAATCACAGTTCAGTGAAAAATGCTTCATTTCCAGAAACACTTGGATGGCTATATTGTGTTGATGGACATTATAATTAGGCCATTGCATGGATGGAACGACCCTTTTTACTGTTACGAATCTGGAACCCATCGCACACAACAGCCAGAGTCCTTATAGATCAGTTATATCGGTAAGTATGTGTTTATAGGGAGGGTCCCGTCCTATGTTTAATGGGTGATTAATTGTACGTGCGCTGTGAATTATTTTATAGTTAGGATTTTTACATCACCAACAACAACGACAACAACAACAACACTCTGCTCGCAGCATTGTCCGTGCTCTTCGTGTGCTCGCCGGCATGTGGGCGTGTGCGGAATTCCATGCCCCAGGCGGTGTGGATTTCGCACCAAATATGGTCACGAAGCGTTTCACTCTGGCTTGGCCCAAATATGGGCACGGAGCACTTCGTTCTGCCTGAGTGCCAATTAAGGGTATGTGTCATTTTCCGCCCAATGGGCAACACGCGGACCAGAGCCGGGGCGGTCCTTTGCAAGAAGGTGGAGCCATGACACGCCGTCCACCCAATGAGAGCAGGTGACGGTGGAGCGGACCCGCCCTGAAAAACGATGGAAAAAGAGTTGAAGATTGTGTCCCGTCTGCTCGAGAGCGCTTCTGTCTGGGTCTGCTGCTGACTGCATCCCACGCATCTGAGGCATCTCGTCTGGCGCATTACAACAAGCGGTTGACCATCTCATCACGGGAGATCACCTCGTCTCGCCTCCTCTGGGTTCGGCTTCCCTGGTCCGTTCTTTGGCGACTGGTGCTCCGAGAAGGTGTGATCATCCAGCCACGCGAACGTGGCCAGGTAGCCAGCACGTTCTCGTCCCTCAGCTCATCTTCCCTCCGAGCTGAAGGGGCAATAAAGACTTCAAGGTTCATCTCTTTCTGGGTATTTGTGTGTGCGTGTGTGTATCCGTGGCCCCTGTCTCTAAGTAGAATTGTTTAAGGAATTGCTTGTACATTTGATACCTTTCCTTATTCGGATAACTCTGCTCTTTGTGTGCTTCCCTTCCCCCCATTGTAAATAAATCCCGTCTTGTTGAAGGTCCCAGCTCGTCCTTGTCCTTTCTATCATTGGTTTGCCACACTGCGAATGGGAATTAGGAGGCCTCATTGCTGCCGTAATCGTATAATTGGCCGGCTGGGTTTTGTTACTCTCCGCTCGGGGTACGACTTGGATCCGGCTCGGTAACGGCACAGATCGTGCAGATCGTGCCGAAGGTGAATTTCCCCGGTAGTTTGACGACGTGGGTAATTCGGTATATTGAAATTGGCAATTGACCCTACCCCACGTGGTCGACATATTGGCGATCTTTGGTCCGATAAGGGGCCTGTGACCTTTCGGATTTATCTGAAAGGTATGACCTAAATTCTGGGTGTTTGGTGGAGCCGACTCTGCTGCTCCCCCTAGCGGTCGTGCTCGCCACCGAGACCCGGCCCCACAACAATACTAGCACTTATTGTCCTAGCAATGAAGTTAATGAGATCCTTGCTCATTGTTTTGCTAAAAAGTTACACTAACTCCTGCAAAACCAGATAGGACAAATAAATCACGTGACACTCAGTGTCAATTGAAGGTTGAAGCTTTCTTTTTAAGAAGTCAAACTTGCATTCTGTAATTTTTCATTCGCTAAAAATATTTGTATAACACTTCATAATGTCTCTTGTTTGTCTTTTAACTTGAAAAATTATTAATGTACTACTTTAACTGCCCCAATAATTACCACCTTATTGTGTGTTCGAATGGAGAATGGTTTTGGCCTGCGTCTTTCACTAACCGGCTGGTCCGTCCTTGTGTTCAACTACTGAAGGTGGGAGGAATTTATAATTTGTTCAGGGTGCCGGTGATAACTCCCGACTGTGAGATCTCGAAAGACACTGTGTAATATTTAAGATACATCACTGACCAGTGCTAGCAGGCAGGTCCTGTTCAACGTCCAACTGATGGACCATGCGCAACCGATGGATGATGATGCCAGGTTGTTTCATCACTTCATAAATATATTGGGTGGCCTGAAAGTCACTTTACCACTCCCCTGGAAACCATTCATTATTAAACACTTTCAATGTACAGGTTTTATTGTGCAGCACTTACAATAATTAATCAGTCATTTCGTTTTACCGTATATTGGCTCTCAATTCGGCCCGATCGCACAGGCGCAGAGAGGAGTGATGTAATATTTTCAATGTCTGCCTGTTTGGCAGTCAAACCAAATTGAATATCAATCCAAACAGGAAACTTACTGTTTTTAAGGACATTATAAAGGACACAAACAACAGGCACGTATAACTCATGTAACGTGTTAAATACGGTTGTGCAAAAGATAAATATGGTCCATTAACTGCAGCACTAGAAAACTTCTGAAATTTTTGCAGCCTTTAAAAGCTTTATTTTATTTCAATTGAATTGCATACTTAAACACTGCAGAACACAAATTGCCGTTTTGTCACTTTCAAAAACCTTCCGTTTAACAGGAAATGTATACATGCCCTGATGGCAGAGTGTAACTATGAGAAAATCAATGAGAATCACCATTTATGCAGTTTGCCCTAAAGTCAAAATAATTGTTTGTGAACCTGCATTGTGACAAATATTGTGGCACATAGCGCTGTGTGGTCACCATCACACCTGTTATGCAAGTTTCACGAACCACCAACCTGTCTGTCACGGTGAAGTGATAGGACCATAGACTGAGCTTCATCACGGGAGATTCAAATAATCTCAAAGGCCTTGGTTTCCATCATGTCAAGCTGAGCAAGATGCGAGTCAGGCGAGCCAGCGCAAAAGGAAAACAGTACTCCATCAGGCTGCAGATGAAGGCCTTGTTTGTGGATATGAGTTCAGGTGTGCCAAGGAAGGACTTTGTATGATGGAGGATGCCCAGTTGGCGGCTGGCTTTGGAGGCCAATTTCGAAATGTGATTTGCCCAAGAAAGATCATGATTGACAGTGAGACCCAGGAGTTTGAGTGACTGAACTTACTCAAGAGGATTATTGAAATGATTTTTTTTTTCAAAGAAGCATTTATATTTAATGTAGATTCCATTTAGAGAAAAGAGGGGGGGTGATGTCGAACCTGAAGCAGAAGGAAATTCAAGCAGAAATGAGAATCATTATGGAGAGAAAAATAGTTGTTTTTTGTTTGTTTTGATTTATTTGAAGTGAGGAGAGGAAATAGGATAGTGTTCAGGAAACAGAAACAAGATACCTGGGAATATACCCAGGATAAAAGCAAGATAGCAAGATACACTTTCTATCTGAGGGAAGGCTGTATCATCAAGGCATTGAACAATACGAAATATCACAAAACAGCAAACAAATTGACATGAAATATTGCATGGGTTACAACTGAAACACCTATACAAAGACACAACAGAAACACCTAGATGAGGACACAACAACAAAACCACAATGAATGGGGTTCGGAAAACTCAGCTTTATGAGGGGGAAAATGAGGAGCACAGATTTCACCAGACGTGCAAAAAAAGCCCGAACCGGAAATATTATAACCTTTCATCCAATGTGGGTGGATGGTTTTGTCTGAGACTGAGCTCCGGGAAATTTTTGATCGGGACTGAAACCAAGTTCAAATTGCAGAATTGTCCACCCCTACATCCGATACAGATGTTCCAAATGCATGTTCCCTACTTCAGATATGAATATCTGAGATGAATGTTACAAACACACAGAGAGAAAATGCTGTAAACACGACCCCCATTTTACAGCGGGTTTCAAGCTGAAAGTAATAGAAGTTGGAAAATCAAAAGGCTATTGAGCAGCTAGTTGAGAATTTGATGCGGATGTAAACATAATTCGGCGATGGCAGGTTCAGGAAGCAAGTCTACAGTCATTGCCTCACTACAAGAAAGCTAACCATGTAAGAAAGTGCCAACATTCATCTATCCATCAAGCAAGACCTTGTTGCGTGGCTTAAATAACTCCATGACTCAGGACATGCCATGCCCACCGTACAGATAAGAATGAAAGCAGTAGATATTCAAAATCAAGAACTTCCGTGTCACCAACATGGTGTTACCGTTTCATGTGATGTCATAAGCTCAGCATCCAAATGAGAACTGTGGGTCAGTAACTTCTTGAAGATTGGGAGGAGAAAATGACAATCTTTTGTGCTTATGTGAATAAAATCATCACAGAGACCACATTACCCCATTCAAACATGGCAACATGGATGAAGTGCCACTAACTTTTGATGCCCCACCAAATCGAACTGTGACAACTCTGGGAGAGAGAGGTCAGTCAAAGTGATAACAGCTGGCAATGAAAAGACTCGATTCCCATTTGTGTTATCATGCCTGGGCAATGATACAAAGCTTCTGCCCATGGTGATTTTTTTTTTGATGAGTAACAATGCCACAGGGTATCATTGTCAATTGCAACCACAAAGGATGGATGACAGAAAAACTGATGATTGACTGGCCAGACAATGTGTGGAGAGGACGTCCAGGTGTGTTCTTCACCAATGATGCAGCTCTCGTGATGGACAACATGTGAACTCACTTCCAAAAGAGCACTTCCAGAAGAATTTTAAGAGTGACCTGGCAATCATTCCTGGAGGAGTGATTTGAACACAACCACTTAACATGGGAATAAATCATGTTTTCCAAATTCACCTGCGTCAAGAATGGGAAAATGGGATACAAGATGGAATCCATTCAATCACAGCATGTGGTAAAATTTGACGAGCAACGTTTGTTGAAGTTTGCTCTTGGGTATAGAAAGCATGGGGAAAAGTCACCAAAGAGATAATCATTCAGGAAAATTTAAGAAAACTCTTTTCCTGGAAATTAATGCTTCAGATGACTCAGATGAAGAAGATGATGACGATGGTGATGAACCAATGGACTCACAACTGCTGGAGTTATTAACCTCCGCCATCGAAGATGGACGGATGATGGACATCGAAGTGACTGTTTTCACCCCTGTCTGTTTGTTTGTTTGTGAACAGTATTACGGAAAAACTCCTCGACGGATTTCGACGAAATTTGGTGGGGGGATTAGGTATGGTCCAAGGATCATGTCATTAGGTTTTGGACTTGGTCCAAAGTCCAACATGGCCGCTATGGCGGCCATTTTGAAAAAATATTTGAATTTTTGTTTTTGCATTTCTACATGTTTTAAGTGATTTCCAACCCCCGCCCCCAAAAAAAGAAATTGTTAGAAAAAAAAAACTTCGAACATTTTGCAACTTTTTTTTCAACAAAATTTCGATTTTTTTTTTTTGCATTTCTTCATGTTATAAGTGATTTCCAACAACAAACATGCCAAAATTATAATTACGGCTGATTTTGGAACTTCAGGTGGATATACCCACGTAAAATCTATTTCTGTCTCAAGGAATATATGAGGAATGAATTGAGTATGTAAAAGTTAAAAGTAAAAGGGAAAGTTGCAAACTATAACTCTGTGAGCACTGTTGACGTCAAATTGAATGAATAGGATATCAGGTTTACTTGAGTGACCTAGCAGTATTGGCGGCGGAGGTTTTGCACTCTCCCGAGTGCTCCCCCTCTAGTTTCCCTCTGATTCATAATGATCTGAGTTTGAAGGGTTTTGCGACAGTGGCTTGTACGTTTTACCTGGGGATGTTATACTTCTTGAAACTAAGTAAATTATCAATATACCGTTTAACATAACTTTTGTTGATGACTTGAAAAGCAGCTGGACTAAAAAAAAAACTGTTATAAACACATGAGGTTTATTTTTTATTAAAATATTTGCACATTTGTTGTTTTATTATTCTTTCCTATTGCTGAAATGTGCATGGAAAAAAGGCAGAAAATTATAATCATTTAACTGTCTTGTTTTATTTTAATTGCAATTATCACATTACTGGTATGGAAAGCAGTGTTCTAACAGGCCAAATTATCTAATGTTACCAAAAAAATTAGTAACAGGAGGTGCGGTTTATATTCGAGTGCGGTTAATATGTGAGATCGTTTTTCAAAAATACCACTACTTAGGGAATGTGGCTTATACACAATGCGGTTTGCAATTGAAAAATTATCGTAAGTAGTTTCTCAATCATATAAATTGACTGATAGACTCACAGACAGACAGACAGACAGAGTGAACCAGTTGCTTAACTTCACTTTGCGCTACACATGCAGAGAAACAATATGCAAGTATAATTCCTGTTAAATATTTATAAGATACAGCAAAATCATTTTGTAAAAGATTTAAATAACTTGACAATGGATTGAAATACATCTTTGAGGAAAAAAAGTTATGAATTTAGCTTTAAATGTCACATGTTATGAATGCTTAAACCTGTCCTCTCAATTTACTTGCTTATGCTTTCAATTTTTGGTGCAACAGTATGCTTGACAACATTTTACAATTGACTTACTGTGTGCACATTAAAATCAACAATGTGTTTTGAAACGTGTTTTAGTGTCAAGCAAAATCACTTTTACAATTAATTTCTAATTTTATCCAAACCGTGTGTCAGTACGAAGCCGAGCACTTGGCATTGTTGCTGTTAGTTTATCAAGAATAAACTTTAAATCTTCTTGAGAACATTATTGGCATTTCCCATGATGAGACGGAAGCACAAGGCTTGTTGCTGTCACATTGCAGATAAATCAGTCTCTTAATTTTTTAACTGCCTCTCCTCTGGTCTCTCAGCCCTCTGATCTTCCCGAGCCCCTCTATGATGCACTTCTACCGGAAATCTCTTCTCAGTTAAATTTCCATTATCCAGCCCTACCTCCACTTGTTTCCTCTTTTCTCACATTTATGGAACTGCATCCTGGCTGTTCAACTCCACTCTTCACTCCAGGTATCGAAGCAGACAATGCACCACAATTTCTTTTCACCCCCATCACTACCCACAATTTTTTCCCCTCCCTTACCTTTACCTAAACAAAGGCAACACTCGTATTGCAGGCTGCTGTGGTTTTTCTCCTAATTTCGATCCCCTTTTCCGATTTGTTCATTCCCTTGATCCTTGTGTTTAACTATCGCAATATTACTCCACTATCAGTTCATTACTGTGTTTGTCAGTGGCTGTTTGTCTGAAGATAACTCCGTGGTTGTCTTACATATTTGTTTGCATATGATTTGTGTGTTGAGCTCCACTGCAAACCTTAGACCCTGTAAATCAAAAAATAAAATAGAAATGGTTCAAACTTGCAAGATGTCAATCAAATATATACAGAGCTCATTCTAACCACTAACTGACTGACTGATTCAATGACTCACTGACTGATATTGAAGATTGGTACCTTCCAGGTGATGTAGAAAGCTGAAATTTCATGTACCGATGGACATCGAAGCCGATACACTGGGAAAATCAAGGAACCATCGGAAAACATCCGTAAATGAAAATATAAATAAATGGGGGAAAAAAAGGAAAAAAAATCAAATGCAGGTGAGAGACCCAAGACAATGGGGGGAAGCATGGTTCATTATTGCTTACAATGCATAAGCATTCCCTACTAGTATATTATATACTAGCATTTGTGAAGTGCTCGATGCCCTTCTGGGTTTGCAGGCATGACGCTATTGTGATGACATCATCTGATCTTCTCTAGCCCCTCTTCTGATATATCTAATGCAGACCAAATAATGCATTGGAGACATCAGAAGGAAACAGAGATGTTGCCCTGACAAACCCCAATAAGGTTGAAACTGGTCGGTATCTTCGCTTTTCATCTGCTTGGTGACCTTGGTGACAGCAATTGACTTTGACAATCTTGCACTTCCAGAGTCTCTTCTGGGTTTGCAGTCATGATGACATCATCACAGCATATGGCCAAGTCGGAGAATTTCAATAATCCCATTCGTACAACTTCCGACTGCTTACAAACAATGGTGATGCTTTTTGGTTGTGATTGGGAGGTGAAACACAATGTGTCCATGAGGCAGATGGCACTTGTAGGTTCCAAATACTAACTGGCCTCACCAATCACAGTTCACACCAAATGAGCGAATGAAGCCTGTGATTATGCACGATAGAAATTACTCACGTTCGGCTTCTTTGCATTTGAAGAGTTCCATACAGATGAACTTCCGATTTTCTTTTTTCTCTTCCATCAACAATATTGGGACCCAATGAACACAGATCTGGGAGAGTCTGAGTTCTTGTATGATGCTGGTTTTCAATACCACTGTCTCACACAACTCAGATGTTGTGACATGGCGATCCTGTTTAATGAGTGCATCAATCCGACTGGTTTTACGGTTTTCACTGTGGTTGTAGGCTGACCACTTCAAGCCTTTTCATCGATAACAGTTTCCCGACTCTTGAAACAATTTGCCCAATATTTCATGGTGCTCACATCAATGGTAGAGGTCGCCGTACCCATTATTTAAATGCCTATGAATTTCCACTGGAGATAGCTCTTCCTCAGTGAGAAATTGAGTAACTGTTCTCTGCTTCATACGCATATCTAATGGATGCCATTTTGAAAGTGTGGTGTGATTGTGTCACTTGACCGATCATAGTGCCGCTCAAATTAAAATAGATGGGAGATACAAATATTTTATTGTGATATGTAGTTTTCCTTTGACGGTTTCCTTCAGTTTATTTCGACAGTTTGATTGTGAGAAAACCAAGGGTTGTCCCATATCTACGAAATTTTGCATACCTGTTGGTCGTACCTAGTAGTCCGGCACTGAAATGCTTTTTTGAGGATCAACCTTGCCGATATGGTCCACTCAACATTTTTTTGCACTTTTCATATCTTGCGAGTATACTGATAAGGAGTCCAAGTGATGCATGCCACCCTGGTACCCTTGAACATTTTTCAAAATATTCAAACAAAGGTGCAAATCATTCAAACAAAAGTGCAAATCATTACCGGAAAATAGATTTTTGCCGATATCTCAGTAAATACGTGTGACGACGTCACAAAAGAGGTGTCTAGAACCATGTTTTCAGGGTCTGTGATTCCAATAAGGATATTCTCGTGGTGATAACATATCTTATTTTCTCATGAATATGCAAATTAGGTGTCGCCATTACTGAAAAATCTAATTTTGCCCAAAACTTTTGAATTATTGATTAACAACATTCCACTGCTGGACTACGAGCAATTTTTTTTTATAATTGACAACAAGTGTTGAGGATGGCATAATCTTTTTTCTGTTCCAGATGAATGGCGCTTTCATCAAGGAGAAATGTATTTTCCATCCATGTGGAGAAGAAGCTAGTAAGCCATTTACCAGTGCCTGTTGAGATTGCATCCTTACGATTATCAAGTCAAGTTAACTTTGTTAGGATAGACTGCATGAAGAGCTTGAGAGGAGACTGGCAGAAGATGAAAAGTTGTCGGTTCAGTGTCACAGAGACTGTATTTCATCTTTCATGTCGAAGTCACACATCCAAAGCCATTCGAAAAGGACTCATAAGGAAACTCAAAATGTTGAGTATTCCCACTACCATTAAACGTTATTGCCATTCTGAATGACCAACTTTTAACTTCAGGCAGCATTGTTTATTCGGTGGTAAAGAATTCATTATGGATTTTGGATCCAAAAATGTGAGTCGTTGGTGAAGGGTGATGCTCTACAGAACTGCGGATCATGTAGGGGACCAGGAAACATTCAAGCAGGCAATGTTCGACATCTGTGAGTCTAATGTGGATGAATTATGACATCAAGTGAAGATAGGTTCACTTACTTGGTACTGTGACTGTTCTTCATGCAGCTGATGTCACATATCATAAGGACTGCCATTTGTCATTCACAGCCTTTCATTCAGTCAAAACAGCTGCAAGGTGCAGTGTTGGGAAGCCACCTACGGGATGTGATGCAGCCTTCACATCAACCATTACTGCAATTACAGGTGAATCCTCACGTGTAAGGAACACCACAGAAGTGTATAATCTGAATTTATCCAGTGGTGGGAAACATCTCTCTCTCATCGTGCCTTCATCGCCAAGTTGTTAGATTAGTTTGGCTCAGATCTTCTTGTGTTAAGTGGGGTCGATATTGCCAGTCTTCTTGTTTTGGAGCAAGGCATCAAGCCTGTTGCAAATAGCTTCAAATGGTGTGGATGATGATGTCAAATTGCTGAAGAGAAAGTAGCTAACCACATTGCCCATGAATCAAAGCAATTGGCCTCTGAAAAACACTGCTATGAAACAGGCATTGATATGGACATTGTACTTGATTCGATGAGCTCAATTTTTTGTCATTGCTATCAAAACTGTCTGTAAAGCTGACCATGCTAGATGCTCTCATTGGAAATACTAGTACGTGCCCGTAAAAAAATAATAACAATCAATAAATAAATATTCAAACCGCGAGCAACAAACAACAACCACGCAGGCCGTTTCTTCGCTCTCGCGTGCCCGGACGTGCGTGGCCCGGAAGTTCGCATATTATTCGCAGTTACGATTATTCGCAATTTAGTTTTAATACCCAATTATTCAATTAGCGCCAATGTATTTTACCTTTTCGCAATGTCGTGGCAAGGAAAAACAAAAAGAGAAGAGAAGAGAGAGAGAAAAAATTACTTCCTGGTTCGGAGCATACCAGCACTCTGATGTTACCGAAATTTATGCACCGTCTAATATGAAAACAATCATAACTTGGGGCATTGTGTTTATCTATAAATGTGCATAAGAAATCGAGAAATTATTAGAATAGACGAAGTCATCATTATCCGGAAGCCCGTACGTTGTAACCCGTAATGGTGAACGCGACTGAGCTTCCCTTCCCCATCGGCCACGCCCACGCAACAACGTGTCTTGTCATTGGTTTGGTAAATAAATGGTCATAACTTGGGAAGCACTTGTCCGATTAATATCAAACCTTGAAAAGGCACATCCTCAGGTCCCCAGCAATATATCTGGCAAGTTTCAATTAGATCGGACCAGTGGTTGTCGAGAAACAGCGGTCACAGACACACACACACACACACACACACACACACACAGATTGCTGAATTATAGATAGATAATAACGAATGTGGTAACCGATCAACCCACTACTCTTCAAGTGGCACTTGGGGTAGTTTTGAGCAAGAAATATCTCATTGGACAGTTCTATGACTTTCGTGGAACATGTATATATGATGAGTTCGCATCCAAACAGCCATCTGGAAGTCAGCCCTTGATTTCTCACCTCTATCACTGGATATCAGAAAGTTTGGATTGACACTTGACGAAGCAACCAAATCATTAACACCAGTTCCATTGCCATTCAATGTCACTCTTGTCGCACCTGAGAGTCTTGAATTGATCAAATGTGGATGTTCATCACACAAATCAAGTGTCCTTCTGCACAGTGTCGCTATTGTGCAGCTTGTTTATGATGCACCTTATATTGTGCCTGTTGAGGATAGGCTGGTTGTCAAAATGAGAATGCATGAGTTGCTGCTACCAGTGTAGACATCCAACAGAGCAAGACACTTCTCTTCGAACAGCTATGCCTCGATGCCTCCAGTGTAGACATCAAAGAGAGCGAAGCACCTTACTTCTAACAGCTATGCCTGGATGCCGCCAGTGCAGACATCAAAAAGAGCGAGCACTTCACTGCAAACAGTTATACCTGGATACCGCTAGTGTAGACACTAAAGAGAGTGAGAGTGCTGACTTCTTACAGTTATGTCTGGATGCCACCAGTGTGGACATCGATGAGAGTGAGACACCTGACTTCTAACAGCTATGCCTGGATGCCTCCAGCATGGACATCAAAATAGCGAGACACTTGACTTTTAACAGCTATGCCTGGATACCGCTAGTGTCGACATTAAAGAGAGTGAGAGTGGTGACTTCTTACAGTTATGTCTGGATGCCACCAGTGTAGATATCAAATAGAGTGAGACACCTGACTTCAAACAGATATGCAAGGATTCCGCCAGTGAAGACATCAAAGAGACCGAGATACTTCACTTCTAACAGTTATGCCTGGATGCAGCCAGTGGAGATATAAAAGAGAGCGAGACACCTGACTTCTAACAGCTATGCTTAGATGCCACCAATGTAGACATCAAAGAGAGCAAGATACTTCACTTCTAACAGCTATGCCGAGATACCACCAGTGTTAACATCAAAGAGAATGAGACAGTTGACTTCTAACAGTGAGTCCTGGATGCAGCCAGTGTCGACATCGAAGAGAGTGAGACAGTTAACTTCTAACAGCTATGCCTGGATGCAGCCAGTACAGACATAAAAGAGAGTGAGACACCTGACTTCCAAGAGCTATGCCTAGATGCCACCAGTGTCGACATCGAAGAGAGTGAGACAGTTAACTTCTAACAGCTATGCCTGGATACCACCAGTGTCGACATCAAAGAGAGCGAAACACTTCACTTCTAACAGCTATGCCTGGATGTTGCCAGTGTAGACATTGAAGAGAAAGAGGGACACCTGACTTCTAACAGAGATGCATGGATGCCACGAGTTTTCACATGTTGCAGTAAAGTACATTGTGTCTATATCAGGTCAAGCTTCAAAAGTGCAAATCATAATTGATTACCAAAAATGACATAGGTACAGATATGTCGTTTGATATGCCATGATGTGTATTATTAAAGTTTGTCAAAAGAAACAGCTCAAATTTTTGGCGATGTGGGTTTTTAATTTGCATATTCAATGGAAATTGGCAGGCAGTTTCACGAAATCAATGTCTTCATCAATATTGTATACCCTCAAACCATACGTAAAGACACCTCGCTAGTGCTGCTATTAATCATACTTACTGAGATATCAACCAAATTCAATATTTTGCGAATGGCAGAACCTAATTTGCATAGTTGGGGGTTGTGAAATGTCTGATAATTATTTGTGATACATCCTGTGTAGTACTGCAGACCCTCAAAATATGGATCTAGACACCTCATTTGGTGTATCACTGTCAATAATTACTGAATAATTGACGAAAATAGAATTTTCGGTAATAGCGACCCTAATTTGCATATTGGGAAAATTGCTCAAGGGTGCCAGAGTGGTGCCACTTGTATTCCCCATAAGTATACCTTAAAGATAGAAAAACTGCAAAAAATACTTTGGGTGGACGTTGTTGCATGCTTTTTCATGCCAGATTACAGGGTTAAGTCACAGGCACAAGGTAAAAAAATCCGACTTATGATATTATCCTGTACACATACCACAATGCAAATGGTTTGTGGACCCCTGCTGCAGACAGGGGGAATAATTAGCCACTGCAAAAATATATTTGCCACACCTCCCCCACAACCCCCCCCCACCCCATCCCTCACCTCTCGTTGTTTAAAATTTAGAAAATATACAAGAAGCAACATGCTACAAATGTGGTGACACATGCAAAAAAAAAAAAAACAACACTTAGAAGAGGAATATATGGACGGCAATTATAATTTCGAAGACGCGGGATTAATGCATAATTGTGCGCCAGTGGGAACGTTTTTCCAGCCTTAGTAACTGAGCAACAATCAAAACTTTTAATTGCATGGTCATATCGTTTTCACAATTTTCATGAGTGCAATAAACCTTTATTTGGAACAGGTTTACTATTGTTTATAGTGGTGTTAAGAGTGTGTGAAACTTCTCATCAACAGCATTTTCTTATCTATTCAGCTCATCGAGACATCATCGCTGCTGTTCTAATAAGCCATGGGATGTACCTCCACAGTGGAGGTCAGAGTGATTTTGGAAATTTGCAACTTCGCCAGAGTACAATTCAAACGCTTTTGTGAACAAATAATTGACATGTTATAAAGGGATTCATCAAAAATTTATCAAGGGTGAAAACAAAGTAGAACAATAAATGTTATTTCATTATAGAGCATTTTGCTCAGAAGGTTGTGGGGGGGGGGGGCAGGTTTCGTTGTTTTATTGTTAATTTTACTTGTAGCACTTGCTCGTTTAGTGCAGGGGTAATTTACACTTTATGTATGTAACATCGCAGGATATATTTAATTAATTCCCTCTTCTTTCTATTTCCTCTCCCCATCCTTTGCAAGCTCTCCTTTGTGTCCTCCTATCCTCTTGAACTCTCCCACCCCCCTTCTATTATCTATCTTCTTCCTGTCCTTTCCTTTTTTTGATTGCTCGTTTGGCCCATATCTATCACTTTCGCATAAGCAGAGGAATTTGACCCCTTCTCCAACCCTTCCCCACAGTATGCTCCAGACATGCCTCTTCCCTCCATTTAGCTGACATATTTCCTTTCCGTTCTCTCCCCACACTGCCTTCACTCCGTTTTTCTCCCTTCACTTTCTTATCTTCCCCATTACCTATCTTTTTCGAAGTTATATTATTTCACAGTTTATCTTTATTACCCCCAGCCCACCCCCCACACACACACAAACACACACACACACACACACACACACACACACACACACACACACACACACACACACACACACACACACACACACACACACACACACACACACACACACACACACACACACACACACACACACACACACACTTCCTCCATACATCTATATTAATATTTCGGCACGCCCCTTTCTTTGTTCCATCATCAGATTTTTGTTACTGCATGAAATGAAACAAGCTTTGACATATATAATAATGATATTATTGTCTTCCTTCAGAGGCCCCTCAAAATTCGTTTTGATCATGATGGTAGTTAAACAGTTCATGTTCTCCATTTACAAAATTAGAGGAATTATTGCACAAAAAATAAATAAAAATGTTTCCCATTTTTTAGAGGACCACGAAGATGAGTTCAGCTCATAGAATCACACTCCATTTGGGGAGAAAACAGTTGAG